>NC_138304.1:19207500-19245000 GCF_965601325.2 Salmo salar
TAGAATAGATTCAAGGCATAATGTACAGACAAGGGTATGGTAGGATGTGAGTACAGTGGACGTAAACCTATGCGTTGCGTGACGATGAGAAGGGTTTAGTCTCTGGAGGCATCAATTAATCTAGGTGAGGTCTCAGCATGTGTGTGGGTGGGTCGAAAGAGCTATCTAAGGCATTTTGAGTGGGACTGAGGGCTCTACAGTGAAATAAAACAATAAAAACTAGCCAAGACAGCAGTAGACAAGGCATATTGACATTAGAGAGAGTCATAAAGCAATCACAGGTGTTGATCAGGAGAGCTAATACAACAACGGGCAAATGGCGATGAATGGGCAGCTAGGTACATACAGGACCTGAGGTCGAAGCTGGGGCCGATAGGGAAACAAAGTGAGGTACCGTGTTGTTGAAACAGTCCAGGGGGCATCAGCTGTGTAGCCGAGTGATCATAGGGTCAAAAGAGCAACAATAGGTGAGTCAGGATGCTGTTCGGTAGTCACTACTAGCTGGGCAAGCAGGGGACACTAGCTGGGTGAGCAGGGGACATAGCGTTCAGAAAAGCTTGTGGGCCGGGGCTAGTAGATGGTTCTGCGGCGACATCGTAACAGAATAGCCTGTTGAGACCACATCGGCAATCACGTCGGCAGTCCAGTCATGATGGATTGGCGGGGCTCCGTGTCAACAATAAAGGGTCCAGGCCAATTGGCAGAGGAGGTATTGTAGCCCTAGAATTAGCTGGTACTTGGGCCTAGCCCAAATAGGTGGTGGGGGGGGGGGGGGGGGGGAGAGGTGAGGGCCGCTAGCCGTTGCTAACAAAGACTAGTAGCTCGTTAGCTGGCTAGCTCCTGATGGAAGTTCCAGTTATAAGGAATAAAAATAGCAGATCAGTACCATACTGGGTGAGGCGGGTTGCAGGAAAATACAGTTGAAGTCGAAAGTTTACATACACTTAGGTTGGAGTCATTCAAATTTGTTTTTCAACCACTCCACAAATTTCTTGTAAACAACCTATAGTTTTGCCAAGTCGGTTAGGACATCTACTTTGTGCATGACACAAGTAATTTTTCCAACAATTGTTTACAGACAGATTATTTCACTTATAATTCACTGTATCACAATTCCAGTGGGTCAGAAGTTTATATACATTAAGTTGACTGTGCCTTTAAACAGCTTGGAAAATTCCAGAGGCTAATTGACATCATTTGAGTCAATTGGATGTGCACCTGTGGATGTATTTGAAGGCCTACCTTCAAAGTCAGTGCCTCTTCACTTGACATCATGGGAAAATCAAAAGAAATCAGCCAAGTCTGGTTCATCCTTGGGAGCAATTTCCAAACACCTGAAGGTACCACATTCATCTGTACAAACACTAGTACGCAAGTATAAACACCATGGGACCACGCAGCTGAGATACCGCTCAGGAAGGAAACGTGTTCTGTCTCCAAGAGATGAACGTACTTTGGTGCATAAAGTGCAAATCAATCCCAGAACAACAGCAAAGGACCTTGTGAAGATGCTGGAGGAAACAGGTACAAAAGTATCCACAGTAAAAGTCTTATATTGACATAACCTGAAAGGCTGCTCAGCAAGGAAGAAGCCACTGCTCCAAAACCGCCATAAAAAAGCCAGACTACGGTTTGCAACTGCACATGGGGACAAAGATCGTACTTTTTGGAGAAATGTCCTCTGGTCTGATGAAACAATAATAGAACTGTTTGGCCATAATGACCATCGTTTTGTTTGGAGGAAAAAGGGGGAGGCTTGTAAGCGAAGAACACCATCCCAACCGTGAAGCACGTGGGTGGCAGCATCATGTTGTGGGGTTGCTTTGCTGCAGGAGGGACTGGTGCACTTCACTAAATAGATGGCATCATGAGTTAGGAAAATTATGTGGATATATTTAAGCAACATCTGAAGACATCAGTCAGGAAGTTAAAGCTTGGTCACAAATGGGTCTTCCAAATGGACAATGACCCCAAGCATACTTCCAAAGTTGTGGCAGGACAACAAAGTCAAGGTATTGGAGTGGCCATCACAAAGCCCTGACCTCAGTCCTACAGAAGATTTGTGGGCAGAACTGAAAGAGCGTGTGCGAGCAAGGAGGCCTACAAACCTGACACAGTTACACCAGCTCTGTCAGGAGGAATTGGCCAAAATTCACCCAACTTATTGTGGGAAGCTTGTGGAAGGCTACCCGAAACGTTTGACCCCAGTTAAACAATTAAATAAAGGCAATGCTTCCAAATACTAATTGAGTGTATGTAAACTTCTCACCCACTGGGAATGTGATGAAAGAAATAAAAGCTGAAATAAATCATTCTCTCTACTATTATTCTGACATTTCACATTCTTAAAATAAAGTGGTGATCCTAACTGACCTAAGACAGGGAATTGTTACTAGGATTAGATGTCAGGAATTGTGAAAAACTGAGTTTAAATGTATTTGGCTAAGGTGTATGTAAACTTTCGAATTCAACTGTATGTGTGTGCTGAAACAGGTCACCCTTCTCCCCAGTTTTAATGAGTGACTGAGCAGACGGAGGTCCTGTACCCTTCTGTAACCAGCCTGTATGTAGCCAGCCTGTTGTATGTACCCTTTAGCCTGCCTGCTGTGTGTGAGCCAAGGGCCTGTGGAGAGGTTTAAAGATGGGTCCAGCGTGTCTCTCTCATTACCCCACCATAACTCTGACAGCTCCGATTTGGGACTTTCGGGTGGGCTTTCTCTCCGCTACACACATCCTCACCTCCCTTTGCCTCGGCTCTCAGCTGTGTTAGCAATCTGCTAAATATTTGATGGCCTCCTTGTTAAAGCGATCAAAGATGCCTTTTCGAAAAGCACCCTCAACTCACTAGAGTAAAGCTCATGTTTTATTCTCTGGTGTAGTTGTAAGTGTGTGTTTTTTGGGTTACTGTAGCAGTTTGTGTGAGGGATATTCTCTGAAGTAGTTGTTAGTGTGTTTTCCAGCGAAAAAGAGGTCCATGATTTGGTTATGTGGCCATTGCTGCGACCTCCAACTGAATGACTGATTGACCCATGTGCTCTTGAGTTTCCATACAATCCATTAGTGTTTTGTAATTGAACATGTGGTTACGAAATAGCTGTATCTATTCAGAATAATTATCACACTTGGTATACAGAGTCAGAAGTTCCATTTTTATTTGGCTATAACTGATCTGACACCCAATGGCTTCGTTGATGCAGATGTCAATATCGTGTGCATAGTTACAATTTTTTTTAGAGCACTTACTTCCTGATTACAAGATCATAGATTACTGTTTAAAAATGTACAGCATGTGTAGTCCACATAGTTGATATCCACTACATGACCAAAAGTATGTGGAAACCTACTCGTTGAACATCTTATTCCAAAATCATGGGCATTAATATGGAGTTCAATTCCCCCATTTGCTGCTGTAACAGCCTCCACTCTTCTGGGAAGGCTTTCCGCTAGATGTTGGAACATTGCTCTGGAGACACGCTTCCATTCAGCCACAAGAGTATTAGTGAGGTCGGGCACTGATGTTGGCCGATTAAGCCTGGCTCACAGTCGGCGTTTCAATTCATCCGAAAGGTGTTCAATGGGGTTGAGGTCAGGGCTCTATGCAGGCCAGTCAAGTTCTTCCACACCAATCTTGACAAGCCATTTCTGTAAGGATCTCGCTTTGTGCACAGGGCATTGACATGCTGAAATGGGAAAGGGCCTTCCACAAACTGTTGCCACAAAGTTGGAAGCACAAGAATGTTATTGTATGCTGTAGCCTTAAGATTTCCCTAACCTGGAACTAAGGAGCCTAGCCCGAACCAGTTGGCCCTATGCATTGCGGCAGGTAGCATTCTCCTGGCATCCGCCACTCCAGCCGATGCTTAGCATTGCAAATGGTGATCTTAGGCTTGTGTGCTGCTGATGGAAACCCATTTCACGATGCTCCCGATGAACAATTATTATGGTTACGTTGCTTCCAGAGGCAGTTTGGAACTCGGTAGTGAGTGTTGCAACCGGGGACAGACGATTTTTATGCGCTACATGCTTCAGTACTCTGGGGTCCCGTTCATAAGCTTGTGTGGCCTATCACTTCACGGCTGAGCTGTTGTTGCTCCAAGACATTTCCATTTCACAATAAGGAGCACTTATAGTTGACAAGGGCAGCTCTAGTAGGGCAGACATTTGACGAACTGACTTGCTGGAAAGGTGTCGTCCTATGAACGTGCCATGTTGAAAATCTCTGAGCTCTTCGGTAAGGCCGTTCTACTGCTAATGTTTGTCTATGGAGATTGCATGGCGTGGTGCTCGATTTTATACACCTGTCAGCAACGGGTGTGGCTGCAATAGCAGAATTCACTAATTTGAAGGGGTATCCACATATTACTGTATATAAGTGTATGTTTCAGATGTGGTCCCTGAATAACGCTTGCGGCATGATATTTTGATGTGGGCAAGGAAATTATTTAGAAATTTGATAAGAAGCTTCAAGGAAATTACTACAAAATGTCTTCTTTTCAATTTCTGTTCACAAACTGGTGGTTAGGCAGACACATTGACATTGTGGACTCAACTCTTCCTGAAAGACAGCTCCCAGTCTACCAGTGGTTATGTCTAAAACAGCATAAGATTGATACACTCCCTTCCATATCTATTTGGACAGTGAAGCAAAAAAATGTTCATTTGACTCTATACTACAGCATTTTGGATTTGAGATCAAACGTTTCATATGAAGCAACAATACAGAATGCCATCTTTTATTTGAGGATAATTTCATACATTTCATACAGATACACAGTATCTGTTTTACCATTTAGAAATGAAAGCACTGTATGTATCTACTCCCCCCCTATCCCTAACTCTCCAAGTACTTGGACAAATTCACATATAGTGTATTAAACTAGTCAAAGTTTGATATTTGGTCCCATATTGCTAGCACACAATGACGAAATCAAGCTTGTGACTACAAATGTATTGGATGCATTTGCAATTTGTTTTGTTGTCTTTCGGATTATGTTTTGCCCAATAGGAAATTAATGGTGAGTATTGTATTGTGTCATGTTAAGAGTACTTTTATTGTAAATACGAATAGAATATGTTTCTGAATACTTCTACATTAATGTGGATGTCCACATACTTTTGTATATACAGTATAGTGTAGTTCAAGTGAATATTCAGGGGAAATAAGGCTATGTAAAATAGGCCAAATAAAAGTCCATCTGTCAAAATAAATGTCCCCGTATTAGGTGCAGGGTGCAAGGCTAAGAGACACACTTTTTTTTGTGGTAGAGCAGACTTTCTACTCCATTGATTTATTGTAGTCTGGAGTCAATAAAGAGGCCTGTCTGACTTTATGAGCCTCTGTGCTGTGGTTTTTATTCTTTTGTAATTGGTTAACGGTGCTGAAAGCTTATTGCTGTTCTTGTTCCTTTTGTGTGATGACCCATTCCTATTCAAAGCACATTGCAGAGCTGAGGCTGGGCACCACAGGGGACTTGGGCCTGTAATGGACAGGGATGGGAAGACACTGAGGGCTGGGGGGATGTTTTCTCTATTGAAAATGCAGGCTGGACAGCTGGCTGATTTGACACTGTGTGACAGTATATAGTGTGGCTCTATTGAAGAGGTTGAGGGAGGAAAGTAAATGAACATCCGTCCATCCATCCATGTATCTATCCATGCACTCCCGCATGCGTCCATCCGTCCGTCCAGTCGTTTTCACACTATTCTGAAAATACCGGATATAGATGATGTGTATCTGCTGTTATTCTCCCTCTCTGTTCAGCATCGGCGGGCTCTTGACACATCGGCACATTAATATTACAAATATTCAAATAACTTTATTCAACGTTCGGCGGGCTGAGGCTGACGACGGGAGATTCACGGCCCATTGAGCGAGTGTGTCTCCGCAGGCCTAAGTACCGATTCATCATGGCTGCCTTATTCCTGTCTAATGGCTGCTATTATGGGCCTAGGCTGAGGAGGGGAGAGAGGAGGAGAGGATGTGATGCAAAGGATAGAGGAGGAGAGGGTATGAGAGGAGAGCAGAGCAGAGCAGAAGAGAGTAGAGGAGAGGAGAGTAGAGGAGAACATAGGAGAACAGAGGAGAACAGAGGAGAACAGAGGAGAGCAGAGGAGAGTAGAGGAGAGCAGAGGAGAACAGAGGAGAGTAGAGGAGAGCAGAGGAGAGGAGAGGAGAACAGAGGAGAGTAGAGGAGAGCAAAGGAGAACAGAGGAGAGTAGAGAGGAGAACAGAGGAGAGGAGAGGAGAGGAGAGTAGAGTAGAGCAGAGCAGAGGAGAGCAGAGGAGAACAGAGGAGAGTAGAGAGTGGAGGAGAACAGAGGAGAGCAGAGGAGAACAGAGGAGAGTAGAGAGTAGAGGAGAACAGAAGAGTGCAGAGGAGATCAGAGGAGAGTAGAGGAGAACAGATGAGAACAGAGGAGAGTAGAGGAGAACAGAGGAGAGTGGAGGAGAACAGATGAGAACAGAGGAGAGCAGAGGAAAATGTAGGAGAGTGGAGGAAAACAGATGAGAAAAGAGGAGAGTAAAGGAGAACAGTGGAGAGTGGAGGAGAACAGAGGAGAGTAGAGGAGAGCGGAGGAGAACAGAGGAGAGTAGAGGAGAACAGAGGAGAACAGAGGAGAGTAGAGGAGAGTAGAGGAGAATAGAGGAGAGTAGAAGAGGGTAGAGGAGAACGGAGGAGAGTGGAGGAGAACAGATGAGAACAGAGGAGAGTAGAGGAGAACAGATGAGAACAGAGGAGAGTAGAGGAGAACGGAGGAGAGTGGAGGAGAACAGATGAAAACAGAGGAGAACGGAGGAGAGTGGAGGAGAACGGAGGAGAGTGGAGGAGAACAGATGAGGAGAGTAGAGGAGAGTAGAGGAGAGTAAAGGAGAGTAGAGGAGAGTCGAGGAGAGTAGAGGAGAGTAGAGGAGAGTAGAAGAGAGTAGAGGAGAACAGAGGAGAGTAGAGGAGAACAGAGGAGAGCAGAGGAGAGCAGAGGAGAGTCAAGGAGAGTAGAGGAAAACAGAGGAGAACTGATGAGAACAGAGGAGAACAGAGTAGAGTAGAGGAGAGTAGAGGAGAGTAGATGAGAACAGAGGAGAGTAGAGGAGAACAGAGGAGAGTAGAGGAGAACGGAGGAGAGTGGAGGAGAACAGATGAGAACAGAGGAGAGTAGAAGAGAACGGAGGAGAGTGGAGGACAACAGAGGAGAACAGAGGAGAGTAGAGGAGAACGGAGGAGAGTAGAGGAGAGTAGAGGAGAACAGAGGAGAGTGGAGGAGAACAGATGAGAACAGAGGAGAGTAGAAGAGAACGGAGGAGAGTGGAGGAGAACAGATGAGAACAGAGGAGAGTAGGGGAGAATATAGGAGAACAGAGGAGAATAGAGGAGAACAGAGGAGAACATAGGAGAGTAGAGGAGAGTAAAGGAGAACCGAGGAGAGTGGAGGAGAACAGATGAGAACAGGGGAGAGTAGAGGAGAACAGAGGAGAACAGAGTAGAGTAGAGGAGAGTAGAGGGGAGTAGAGGAGAACAGAGGAGAGTAGAGGAGAACAGAGGAGAGTAGAGGGGAACGGAGGAGAGTGGAGGAGAACAGAGGAGAACAGAGGAGAACTGATGAGAACAGAAGAGAGTAGAGTAGAGGAGAGTAGAGGAGAGTAGAGGAGAGTAGAGGAGAGTAGAGTAGAAGAGAACAGAGGAGAACAGAGGAGAGTAGAGGAGAACGGAGGAGTGTGGGGGAGAACAGAGGAGAACAGAGTAGAGTAGACGAGAACAGAGTAGAGTAGACAAGAACAGAGTAGAGGAGAACAGAGGAGAACAGAGTAGAGGAGAGGAGAACAGAGGAGAACGGAGGAGAGTGGAGGAGAACAGAGGAGAACAGAGGAGAGTAGAGGAGAGTAGAGGAGAACAGAGGAGAACAGAGGAGAACGGAGGAGAGTGGCGGAGAACAGATGAGGAGAGTAGCGGAGAACGGAGGAGAGTGGAGGAGAACAGATGAGAACAGAGGAGAACAGAGGAGAACAGAGGAGAGTAAAGGAGAGTAAAGGAGAGTAGAGGAGAGTCGAGGAGAGTCGAGGAGAGTAGAGGAGAGTAGAGGAGAGTAGAAGAGAGTAGACGAGAACAGAGGAGAACAGAGGAGAGTAGAGGAGAGTAGAGTAGAGGAGAGTAGAGGAGAGTAGAGCAGAGCAGAGGAGAGTCAAGGAAAACAGAGGAGAACAGAGGAGAACAGATGAGAACAGAGGAGAACAGAGGAGAGTAGAGTAGAGGAGAGTAGATGAGAACAGAGGAGAGTAGAGGAGAACAGAGGAGAGTAGAGGAGAACGGAGGAGAGTGGAGGAGAACAGATGAGAACAGAGGAGAGTAGAAGAGAACGGAGGAGAGTGGAGGAGAACAGAGGAGAACAGAGGAGAGTAGAGGAGAACGGAGGAGAGTAGAGGAGAGTAGAGGAGAACAGATGAGAACAGAGGAGAGTAGAAGAGAACGGAGGAGAGTGGAGGAGAACAGATGAGAACAGAGGAGAGTAGGGGAGAATATAGGAGAACAGAGGAGAATAGAGGAGAACAGAGGAGAACAGAGGAGAGTAGAGGAGAGTAAAGGAGAACCGAGGAGAGTGGAGGAGAACAGATGAGAACAGGGGAGAGTAGAGGAGAACAGAGGAGAACAGAGGAGAGTAGAGGAGAGTAGAGGAGAGTAGAGGAGAACAGAGGAGAACAGAGGAGAACAGAGGAGAGTAGAGGAGAATGGAGGAGAGTGGAGGAGAACAGAGGAGAACTGATGAGAACAGAGGAGAGTATAGTAGATGAGAGTAGAGGAGTGTAGAAGAGAGTAGAGGAGAGTAGAGGAGAACAGAGGAGAGTAGAAGAGAACAGAGGAGAACAGAGGAGAGTAGAGGAGAACGGAGGAGTGTGGGGGAGAACAGAGGAGAACAGAGTAGAGTAGACGAGAACAGAGTAGAGTAGACAAGAACAGAGTAGAGGAGAACAGAGGAAAACAGAGTAGAGGAGAGGAGAACAGAGGAGAACGGAGGAGAGTGGAGGAGAACAGAGTAGAACAGAGGAGAGTAGAGGAGAACAGAGGAGAACAGAGGAGAACGGAGGAGAGTGGCGGAGAACAGAGGAGAGTAGAGGAGATCGGAGGAGAACGGAGGAAAGTGGAGGAGAACAGATGAGAACAGAGGAGAGTAGCGGAGAACGGAGGAGAGTGGAGGAGAACAGATGAGAACAGAGGAGAGTAAAGGAGAGTAAAGGAGAGTAGAGGAGAGTAGAGGAGAGTCGAGGAGAGTAGAGGAGAGTAGAAGAGAGTAGACGAGAACAGAGGAGAACAGAGGAGAGTAGAGGAGAGTAGAGTAGAGGAGAGTAGAGGAGAGTAGAGGAGAGTAGAGGAGAGCAGAGGAGAGTCAAGGAAAACAGAGGAGAACAGATGAGAACAGAGGAGAACAGATGAGAACAGAGGAGAACAGAGGAGAGTAGAAGAGAGTAGATGAGAACAGAGGAGAGTAAAGGAGAGTAAAGGAGAGTAGAGGAGAGTCGAGGAGAGTCGAGGCGAGTAGAGGCGAGTAGAAGAGAGTAGAGGAGAACAGAGGAGAGTAGAGGAGAGTAGAGGAGAACAGAGGAGAGCAGAGGAGAGTCAAGGAGAGTAGAGGAAAACAGAGGAGAGTAGAAGAGAGTAGAGGAGAACAGAGGAGAGTAAAGGAGAACAGAGGAGAGTAGAGGAGAACGGAGGAGAGTGGAGGAGAACAAATGAGAACAGAGGAGAGTAGAGGAGAGTACAGGAGAACGGAGGAGTGAGGAGAATAGATGAGAACAGAGGAGAGTAGAAGAGAACGGAGAAGAGTGGAGGAGAACAGATGAGAACAGAGAACAGAGGAGAGTAGAGGAGGGTAAAGGAGAGTAGAGGAGAGTCGAGGAGAGTCGAGGAGAGTAGAAGAGAGTAGAGGAGAACAGAGTAGAACAGAGGAGAGTAGAGGAGAGTAGAGGAGAGTAGAGCAGAGGAGAGTCAAGGAAAACAGAGGAGAACAGATGAGAACAGAGGAGAACAGATGAGAACAGAGGAGAGTAGAAGAGAGTAGAGGAGAACAGAGGAGAGTAGAGGAGAACAGAGCAGAACAGAGGAGAGTGGAGGAGAACAGAGGAGAGTAGAGGAGAACAGAGGAGAACAGAGGATAACAGAGGAGAACGGAGGAGAGTGGAGGAGAACAGAGGAGAACAGAGGAGAACTGATGAGAACAGAGGAGAGTAGAGTAGAGGAGAGTAGAGGAGAGTAGAAGAGAGTAGAGGAGAGTAGAGGAGAACAGAGGACAGTAGAAGAGAACAGAGGAGAACAGAGGAGAGTAGAGGAGAACAGAGGAGTGTGGGGGAGAACAGAGGAGAACAGAGTAGAGTAGACGAGAACAGAGTAGAGTAGACAAGAACAGAGTAGAGGAGAACAGAGGAAAACAGAGTAGAGGAGAGGAGAACAGAGGAGAACGGAGGAGAGTGGAGGAGAACAGAGTAGAACAGAGGAGAACAGAGGAGAGTAGAGGAGAACAGAGGAGAACAGAGGAGAACGGAGGAGAGTGGCGGAGAACAGAGGAGAGTAGAGGAGATCGGAGGAGAACGGAGGAAAGTGGAGGAGAACAGATGAGAACAGAGGAGAGTAGCGGAGAACGGAGGAGAGTGGAGGAGAACAGATGAGAACAGAGGAGAGTAAAGGAGAGTAGAGGAGAGTAGAGGAGAGTAGAAGAGAGTAGACGAGAACAGAGGAGAACAGAGGAGAACAGAGGAGAGTAGAGGAGAGTAGAGTAGAGGAGAGTAGAGCAGAGGAGAGTCAAGGAAAACAGAGGAGAACAGATGAGAACAGAGGAGAACAGATGAGAACAGAGGAGAACAGAGGAGAGTAGAAGAGAGTAGAGGAGAACAGAGGAGAGTAGAGGAGAACAGAGGAGAACAGAGGAGAGTGGAGGAGAACAGAGTAGAACAGAGGAGAGTAGAGGAGAACAGAGGAGAATAGAGGAGAACAGAGGAGAGTGGAGGAGAACAGAGGAGAACAGAGGAGAGTAGAGGAGAACGGAGGAGAGTGGAGGAGAACAGATGAGAACAGAGGAGAACAGAGGAGAGCAGAGGAGAGCAGAGGAGAGTCGAGGAGAGTTGAGGCGAGTAGAGGCGAGTAGAAGAGAGTAGAGGAGAACAGAGGAGAGTAGAGGAGAGTAGAGGAGAGTAGAGGAGAGTACAGGAGAACAAAGGAGAGCAGAGGAGAGTCAAGGAGAGTAGAGGAGAACAGAGGAGAGTAGAAGAGAGTAGAGGAGAGTAAAGGAGAACAGAGGAGAGTAGAGGAGAACGGAGGAGAATGGAGGAGAACAAATGAGAACAGAGGAGAGTAGAGGAGAGTACAGGAGAACGGAGGAGAGTGAGGAGAACAGATGAGAACAGAGGAGAGTAGAAGAGAACGGAGAAGAGTGGAGGAGAACAGATGAGAACAGAGGAGAGCAGAGGAGAACAGAGGAGAACAGAGGAGAGTAGAGGAGAACAGAGGAGAACAGAGGAGAGTAAAGGAGAATGGAGGAAAGTGGAGGAGAACAGATGAGAACAGAGGAGAGTAGAGGAGAACGGAGGAGAGTGGAGGAGAACAGATGAGAACAGAGAACAGAGGAGAGTAGAGGAGGGTAAAGGAGAGTAGAGGAGAGTCGAGGAGAGTAGAGGAGAGTAGAGGAGAGTAGAAGAGAGTAGAGGAGAACAGAGTAGAACAGAGGAGAGTAGAGGAGAGTAGAGGAGAGTAGAGTAGAGCAGAGGAGAGCAGAGGACAGTCAAGGAAAACAGAGGAGAACAGATGAGAACAGAGGAGAACAGATGAGACCAGAGGAGAACAGAGGAGAGTAGAAGAGAGTAGAGGAGAACAGAGGAGAGTAGAGGAGAACAGAGGAGAACAGATGAGAACAGAGGAGAACAGATGAGACCAGAGGAGAGTGGAGGAGAACAGAGTAGAGTAGAGGAGAACAGAGGAGAACAGAGGATAACAGAGGAGAACGGAGGAGAGTGGAGGAGAACAGAGGAGAACAGAGGAGAGTAGAGGAGAACGGAGGAGAGTGGAGGAGAACAGATGAGAACAGAGGAGAGTAGAGGAGAACGGAGGAGAGTGGAGGAGAACAGATCAGAACAGAGGAGAACAGAGGAGAGTCGAGGAGAGTAGAGGAGAGTCAAGGAGAGTAGAGGCGAGTAGAGGAGAGTTTTAGACAGTAGAGGAGAACAGAGGAAAACAGAGGAAAGTAGAGGAGAACTGTTGAGTACAGAGGAGAGGAGAGTAGAGGAGAGTAGAGGAGAGTAGACGAGAACAGAGGAGAGTAGAGGAGAGTAGAGGAGAACAGAGGAGAACGGAGGAGAGTAGAGGAGAGTCAAGGAGAGTAGATGAGAGGAGTGCAGAGGAGAGTCAAGGAGAGTAGAGGAAAACAGAGGAGAACAGAGGAGAATAGAGGAGAACTGATGAGAACAGAGGAGAACAGAGGAGAGTAGAGGAGAGGAGAACAGAGGAGAGTAGAGGAGAGTAGAGGAGAATAGAGGAGAACAGAGGAGAGTAGAAGAGGGTAGAGGAGAACAGAGGAGAGTGGAGGAGAACAGAGGAGAACAGAGGAGAGTAGAGGAGAACGGAGGAGAGTGGAGGAGAACAGATGAGAACAGAGGAGAGTAGAGGAGAACGGAGGAGAGTGGAGGAGAACAGATGAGAACAGAGGAGGGTAGAAGAGAACAGAGGAGAGTGGAGGAGAACAGATGAGAACAGAGGAGTGTAGAGGAGAACAGAGAAGGACAGAGGCGTACAGAGGAGAGTAGAAGAGAGTAGAGGAGAATGGAGGAGAGTGGAGGAGAACAGATGAGAACAGAGAAGAGTAGAGGAGAACAAAGGAGAACAGAGGAGAGGAGAACTGATGAGAACAGAGGAGAGTAGAGGAGAACAGAGTAGAACAGAGGAGAGTAGAAGAGAGTAGAGGAGAACAGTGGAGAGTTGAGGAAAACAGAGGAGAACAGAGGAGAGTAGAGGAGAACGGAGGAGAGTGGAGGAGAACAGATGAGAACAGAGGAGAGTAGAGGAGAACGGAGGAGAGTGGAGGAGAGTAGAGGAGAGTAGAAGAGAGTAGAGGAGAACATAGGAGAGTAGATGAGAACAGACGAGAGTAGAAGAGAGTAGAGGAGAACTGATGAGAATAGAGGAGAACAGAGGAGAGTAGAAGAGAGTAGAGGAGAACAGAGGAGAGTGGAGGAGAACAGAGGAGAGTAGAAGAGAGTAGAGGAGAACATAGGAGAGTAGATGAGAACAGAGGAGAGTAGAAGAGAGTAGAGGAGAACAGAGGAGAGTGGAGGAGAACAGATGAGAACAGAGGAGAGTAGAGGAGAACAGAGAAGGACAGACGCGTACAGAGGAGAGGAGAAGAGAGTAGAGGAGAATGGAGGAGAGTGGAGGAGAACAGATGAGAACTGAGAAGAGTAGAGGAGAACAGAGGAGAACAGAGGAGAACAGAGGAGAGTAGAGGAGAACAGAGTAGAGGAGAGTAGAGGAGAGTAGAAGACAGTAGAGGAGAACAGAGGAGAGTAGAGGAGAGTAGAGTAGAACAGAGGAGAGTAGAAGAGAGTAGAGGAGAACAGTGGAGAGTTGAGGAGAACAGAGGAGAACAGAGGAGAGTAGAGGAGAACGGAGGAGAGTGGAGGAGAACAGATGAGAACAGAGGAGAGTAGAGGAGAACGGAGGAGAGTGGAGGAATTAGATGAGAACAGAGGAGGGTAGAAGAGAACGGAGGAGAGTGGAGGAGAACAGATGAGAACAGAGGAGAGTAGGGGAGAACAGAGGAGAACAGAGGAGAACAGAGGAGAACAGAGGAGAGTAGAGGAGAACAGAGGAGAACAGAGGAGAACAGAGGAGAACAGAGGAGAGTAGAGGAGAGTAAAGGAGAACGGAGAAGAGTGGAGGAGAACAGAGGAGAGTAGAGGAGAACTGAGGAGAACAGAGGAGAACAGAGGAGAACAGAGGAGAGTAGAGGAGAGTAGAGGAGAGTAAAGGAGAGTAGAGGAGAGTAGAGGAGAGTAGAGGAGAACGGAAGAGAACAGAGGAGAACAGAGGAGAGTAGAGGAGAGTAGAGTAGAACAGAGGAGAGTAGAAGAGAACGGAGGAGAGTGGAAGAGAACAGATGAGAACAGAGGAGAGTAGAGGAGAGTAGAGGAGAACGGAGGGGAGTGGAGGAGAACAGATGAGAACAGAGGAGGGTAGAAGATAACGGAGGAGAGTGGAGGAGAACAGATGAGAACAGAGTAGAGTAGGGGAGAACAGAGGAGAACAGAGGAGAACAGAGGAGAGTAGAGGAGAACAGAGGAGAACAGAGGAGAACAGAGGAGAGGAGAGTAAAGGAGAACGGAGAAGAGTGGAGGAGAACAGAGGAGAGTAGAGGAGAACTGAGGAGAACAGAGGAGAACTGAGGAGAACAGAGGAGAACTGAGGAGAACAGAGGAGAACAGAGGAGAACAGAGGAGAGTAGAGGAGAGTAGAGGAGAGTAGAGGAGAACGGGGGAGAACAGAGGAGAACAGAGGAGAGTAGAGGAGAACAGAGGAGAGTAATGGAGAGGAGAGGAGAGTAGAGGAAAACAGAGGAGAGTAGAGAACTGATGAGTACAGAGGAGAGGAGACCAGAGGAGAGTAGAGGAGAGTAGAGGAGAGTAGAGGAGAACAGAGGAGAGTAGAGGAGAGTAGAGGAGAACAGAGGACAGTAGAGGAGAACAGAGAAGCTTAGAGGAGAGGAGAACAGAGGAGCTTAGAGGAGAGGAGAACAGAGGAGCGTAGAGGAGAGGAGAACAGAGGAGCGTAGATGAGAGGAGAACAGAGGAGAACTTAATTATTTGACTTTCTATATTTCTATGAGCATATTTATCTGTATACTGTAATATAACATTTGCCCTGATCAGATGTTTAATCTAGTAGTATTCTGGACTTTCACACTAGTCTCTCTCTCAATTCAATTCAAGGGCTTTATTGGCATTGGAAACATATGTTAAAATTGCCAAAGCAAGTGAAGTAGATAATATACAAAAGTGAAATTAACAATAAAAATGAACAGTAAACATTACACTCACAGAAGTTCCAAAAGAATAAAGACATTTCAAATGTCATAGTATGTATATATACAGTGTTGTAACGATGTGCAAATGGTTAAAGTACAAAAGGGAAAATAAATCAACATAAATATGGGTTGTATTTACAATGGGTGTTTGTTCTTCACTGGTTGCCCTGTTCTTGTGGCAACAGGTCACAAATCTTGCTGCTTTGATGTCTCTCTCTCTCTCTCTCTCTCTCTCTCTCTCTCTCTCTCTCTCTCTCTCTCTCTCTCTCTCTCTCTCTCTCTCTCTCTCTCTCTCTCTCTCAGTACAGCATGCCTTTAACAGGGGTCTCTGCTCTCAGCCAGGTTAACTTACTGGGCTACAGAAAGGCCATGGTGACATGGAATCATGGGAGTGTGGGAGAAGGAGAGAGAAAGGACGGAAGAGAGTATAGAAGAAAGAGTGAAAGGCCCTCAATAAGCTGAACAGAGGAAGCACGGAAGGCAGCAGTGAAAGAGTGTGACCCAAGCAAAGACACAAACACACACACACACCTCCACTCTGACACAATAAAGAGAAATCAGACGTGGAGTTGTTGTCATACTCTATGGATATAGAGATCCTCGTGTCAGTTCTCTCTCACTCCTGTTCTCTGCCATGTTTCCCCCCTTCTTCCCTGACTCCCCCATTTCTTCATCTCAATACAGCTACTTTTGCTTTGTCCCTTTTCCCTCTTTCTCATCTCATCCCTCTTTCTCAAGACTGCATAGTTCATGAACCTCGCGGAAGCCAAAGCGTTCCACTTTACCCCCCAGTTAGACCTGTTTCCCATTCATACCCAGACCCGCTCTTGCCCTGTCTAACTGAGCCTATGTTTGACCAGTCCGTCTACGTCGTCCTTCCACTGCAATCATCATTCCTTTGATTGACCTAAAGACTAGAATCTGTTCTCTTCTTGTCCCATTCATTCTGACATGCTCTCTGGCCTCTCAACCACTCCCCTTTTATCCCCTCTTACCTCTCTCAGTTCTAATCTCTCTTACTCCCTGGTATCTAACACTCATTCCTCTTTTCCCATCTTTCACCTTTCTGACACTCTCTTCTACCCTTACTCTGTCTCGCTCTTACCCCTCTCTCAATGTATATGGCCTTGTCACATTGCTCTCCCCCTGTTTTACTAATCCTGATTAGCCGACGGTGACTGTGTGCTAGCTGGCTGGGGGATAATGGCTCCAGGGGCCAGTCAGAGAGAGTGAGGGGACAGAGGGAACAGGGGACACAAAGGACCCCATGGCTGCTGTAGATGGCTGGGGCTCCTGTCAATTTCCCTCCGTTGCCCCTGTTGTCTCCCCTGTTGTCATCCCTGTTGTCGTCCCTGTTGTTGCCCCTGTTGTCGCCCCTGTTGTCTCCCCTGTTATCTCCCCTGTTCCCACCCCTGTTTTCATCCCTGTTGTCGCCCCTGTTGTCGCACCTGTTGTCGTCCCTGTTGTCAACCCTGTTGTTACCCCAGTTAACCATCCTTGTTGTTGCCCCTGTTGTCGTCCCTGTTGTCAACCCTGTTGTTACCCCTGTTATTATCCTTGTTGTTGCCCCTGTTGTCGCCCCTGTTGTGACCCCTGTTACTATCCTTGTTGTCGCCCCTGTTGTCGCCCCTGTTGTCGCCCCTGTTGTCATCCCTGTTGTCTCCCCTGTTGCCGCCCCTGTTGTCGCCCTTGTTGTTGCCCCTTTTATCATCCTTGTTGTCGCCCCTGTTGTCGCCCCTGTTGTCAACCCTGTTGTTACCCCTCTTATCATCCTTGTTGTCTCCCCTGTTGTCTCCCCTGTTGTCATCCCTGTTGTCGCCCCTGTTGTTGCCCCTGTTGTCTCCCCTGTTATCTGCCCTGTTGGCACCCCTGTTGTCATCCCTGTTGTCGCCCCTGTTGGCACCCCTGTTGTCATCCCTGTTGTCGCCCCTGTTGTCGCCCCTGTTGTCGTCCCTGTTGTCAACCGTGTTGTTACCCCTGTTATTATCCTTGTTGTCGCCCCTGTTGTCGTCCCTGTTGTCTCCCCTGTTGTTACCCCTGTTATTATCCTTGTTGTCGCCCCTGTTGACGCCCCTATTGTTGCCCCTGTTGTCTCCCCTGTTGTCACCCCTGTTTTCATCCCTGTTGTCGCCCCTGTTACGTCCCTGTTGTCAACCCTGTTGTTACCCCTGTTATCATCCTTGTTGTCGCCCCTGTTGTCGTCCCTGTTGTCAACCCTGTTGTTACCCCTGTTTCATCCTTGTTGTTGCCCCTGTTGTCGCCCCTGTTCTCGCCCCTGTTGTTGCCCCTGTTGATACCCCTGTTTCACCCTTGTTGTCGCCCTTGTTTTCGCCCCTGTTGTCGCCCCTGTTGTCACCCCTGTTGTTGCCCCTGTTGTTACCCCTATTACTATCCTTGTTGTAGCCCCTGTTGTCGTCCCTGTTGTTGCCCCTGTTGTTGCCCCTGTTGTCGCCCCTGTTGTTGTCGCCCCTGTTGTCGCCCCTGTTGTTGCCGCTGTTGTTACCCCTGTTATCATCCCTGTTGGCGCCCCTGTTGTCAACCCTGTTGTTACCCCTCTTAACATCCTTGTTGTTGCCCCTGTTGTCGCCCCTGTTGTAGCCCCTGTTGTCAACCTTGTTGTTGCCCCTGTTGTCGCCCCTGTTGTTGCCCCTGTTGTCAACCTTGTTGTTGCCCCTGTTGTCGCCCCTGTTGTCGCCCCTGTTGTCAACCTTGTTGTTGCCCCTGTTGTCGCCCCTGTTGTCACGCCTGTTGGCACACCTGTTGTCACCCTTGTAGTCACGGCTGTTGTCACCCCTTGGAGACACACACACACACGCACATTCACTACAGTGTCTACAGCCTCTACACAGATCTCATTACAGATAAGAGATTAGAGTGTGATAGACTGAAGCACAGCCCATCACACTAGGTTTGGAGGGATTGGGGATGTCCTGTCTTCTATCTGTACCACATCTATCCTGTAAGCCTGATGTGTACTAGTGTGAACCCTTTCCCCAAGTGATTTGTCCAATCAGTTAAGCTTAGCTCTAGTTTGTGAGGTTTGACTAGGAGTCTCTTCAGGTCTGAAGGTTAGGTTTGTATTGAGGCTGATTGTCTGAGCTTCCCTTACCTCTGTGCCTATACGCATCACACACACACGCACGCACGCACACACACACACACACACACACTCCCAATCACCACAGGTTGAACTATACGCATGCTCCCCGTATAATTGTGTGTGCTGTCATTCCCGTGCAGAGTCTACAGACTTCATCAGAGGGCAGCTCTACTTCATGCTCCTTTAGCCTGTGTGATTACCCACAGAGTGAAGAATTGCATCTATATAATTCATGTCATGACACCGACTGTAATCCCGGACCAACTCGTTTCCACACTAATTGTCGGAGTCATATCTAACGCAACCTCAACCCTATATGTAATGTGGTTCAATATGTAATTATACAGCAATTAGGCGTCTTCTTCTCAAGCAGACAGTGCTCACTATGTATAGGTTGTGTAGGTGAGACTGTGTAACTGCACATTCCTGTTGACAGTAAACCTGGCCCTTAGTTTTCAGGGTGACGGCACACGGTTTCTTGACTGGAGAAGGAGTACATGTTGTATTCATACAAAGGTGGACTGAACGGAAGGGAGGGAGGGAGGGCGGGATGGACGGACCGACGGACCGATGAACAGACAGACAGGCGCCCAGACAGACTGCCAGTCAGACTGACAGACAGACACACATACAGACAAGCCGACTCACTGGCCTGACAGACATACTGTGTATGAGGCTCTGACAAGTCCCACTGCTGTACTATTGATCAGAGCCCTGGCCTGTTCACACAGCCCTGTTCCAAGGACCCCCTGCTGGGGTTGCCTTCAGAGAACGCCTGCCAGAAAAGACTGGGCTTGAATGTTGAATGGCCTTGACTCTGAGCAAGGAGGAGGAGGAAAGGAGGAGGGAAAGGGAGAGAGAGAGAGACAGAGTAATCCTCTCTTTGTGGTCTTTGACTGTCTTTGTGCTGACTTTGTTTACAGGGTTCCCACACTGGCTGGGAGACAGCAGCTT
The DNA here is from genome assembly GCF_965601325.2 of Salmo salar. NCBI lineage: Eukaryota > Metazoa > Chordata > Actinopteri > Salmoniformes > Salmonidae > Salmo > Salmo salar. The sequence goes on from NC_138304.1 coordinate 19,226,609, forward strand.
TTCAGGGCCACACAGGAATTAACAAGACTGCCAGTCTGTGTATGTGAGTGTGTGTGTGTGCGTGTGCGTGTGTGTGTGTGAAGGACAGAAAATCTGTTTTCCAACTCTAATGAGCGCTCCAGCCTGTATGTCTGTCTCTGTCTGTCTATCTGTCAGATAGGACCAATTTAAGTCTGCTATGCTTTCAGACTTCCTATTTTGCCTACTGGTGATTTACGACAGAGTGACAACAGACACATATTCTCCTGTTTTCATCCAACTACACTTTGCTCTTCCTTGTCAGAGTCTATTTGACAACTCTTTCATTTGAAAAGCAATACTTTGTCAGAGTGGATGCCTAGAGAAACGCTGGACAAATTATGGGATGGGAGACGGTTCCATTTTGACCAGCTGCTCTTGTTGCTTACAGATAGGGGTTGTCTAGAAACTACCTTAAGGCATTTTGTCGGCATGGAATTTGTCACCATGGATTTTTTTTAGATTCATTTGAATGATTGAGATGTAATTTCAGATTGTATGACCGCAGGGCTACACTCTTAGAAAAAAAGGTGCTATCTAGAACCTAAAAGGGTTCTTTAAAGAACCCATTTTGGTTCCAGGTAGAACCCTTTTGAGTTCCTTGTAGAACCCTTTCCACAGAGGGTTCTACCTGGAATCCAAAAGAGTTGTACATGGAACCAAAAAGGGTTCTACCTGGAACCAAAAAGGGTTCTCCCATGGGACCAGCCGAAGAACCCTTTTGAACCCTTTTTTCTAAGAGTGTAGTTAGATCAGTGCCGTTGGTAGTGGGGAATGGCATGTAATTACTGTAGTTTGAGTCTTGCTGTTGGGCATTTGACAGGTCGATTTCTCTGCGTAGAATCTCTCTGAAGGCCGGATTGGTTGTGGTACAGAGACACACTGCTTTTGTGTCAGCAGAGGTGTGAAGCATAATAAAATACATTGGGGAATAAACACATACACACGCACACTGTGACCTTTATCTTAGCGGACATAAAGGCTGTTCTGATAGTGTCCTCAGTGGAAGGCTATTCATCCTCACGACTCTGGCCGAGCCCTGTTGTACTAGTCTAGCGCCATGTCACACGACTCAGACTTGCAAACAAGGCCCAGTGTTTTTAAAAGGCCAGAGTGTGTTTCTCACCCACTGTTCGACTAGGCTGGAAAATCCTGTGTCGCTCTCCCCTCCCGCCCTTCCTCCGTCTCTCTTCCCTTGTCCCGCTCTCTCCCATGTTCTTCCCAGCGTCGGTATAGCAGGGATACAATAGATGCATTAAGGTAACGGAGGATTTTCCTCTGACCCACCCAGTCAATTCACTCCTCAATCGTCTTAAACTGAATGGGCTGCCGCTGTGTCCACTTAAAGAAAGATCCTCCTTCCCCCATTGGCCCCTCTCACCTCTGGCCCCTTTCACCTCATGACTGTCTCCCTAGCGACTCCCACCCTTCTGAGCTCTAATCTTGAAATGGGAAGGAAAGCGTTTTGAAAGTGAGTGATTTGACAGGGAAATCTCTGCCAGACAATGGAGTCTGTCTGGGGCTGGGGTTAGCCTTTTTTGTTCTCTCCCTGGCTGTCTCCCCTTCAACTCCTCCCCTCACCCTCCTGCCCTCCATCTGGAGAACCCAGGCTGAGTGGCTAATTGTGGCATGGAGAGGGGGAACACTGAAAGGGGAGAGGGGGAGGAGAGGAGGAGGATGAGGAGAAGGAGAGAAGAAGGAAGGGAAGTGGCTTACAGACTCTTCTACGTCTTTGTTTTCATAGGGGGTTGAGCGTTGAGACATTAACAGTGAGTGTTGGAGTTTTGTTTATGTTCATTTCCAATCAGAATCCCTTCTAGTGCGACAGCTAGAGTATAGAATGTGATTAGTGGTGTGCTGATCCTGTCCTGGTGTTACTATGCAGGCTGTAAGCCCCTGTGCAATAAAGCTCTTTCTCAGCCCCCCCCCCCCCCCCCCCCCCCCCCCCTCACCACCACCACCACCACCACACACACACACAACCTGCTCACTGCCCCATAACACCTTAATCCACTGTGAAAGCAATTGGCTCTGGGAGCTTGGATCAATAGCCCCAGCCAGGCCGGCCAGCAGGAGAGCCAGGATCCAGGGGCTGCTAGCCAGGGGGAACATCTCTGGCCCCGGCCCATAGATTCAGCATCGATTCAGTGATTGAAATACAAAGAGCAGACATGCTCAAGCGTCGGGCTGTTTTAGTGTGTGTTTGGGTGAGAGAGAAGAGTGAGAGACACAAAGTGTGTTTGGGAGTGTGGGGGGGGGGCTGTGTGTGTGTGTGTGTGTGTTATGACTTTTTTTGGAGCCATCTGTAGTAAAGTGGGAACTGCATTTAATCTAGCACCTTTGAGGAGGAGCCTACTGTAGGTAAAAAATATCCTAATCAAATTTGTCCTGCTTGGGGAAAACTGTGTGTGTGTGTGTGTGTGTGTGTGTGTGTGTGTGTGTGTGTGTGTGTGTGTGTGTGTGTGTGTGTGTGTGTCACAGTCTGCAGAGTTAGAAGTTCATCCACGTTCTCCAAACGTCAAATTTCGAAGTGTTTTTGTTGCTCCTGCTGCTCTGTATCGTTCCATTTCTCCAAAGGTCAAATTTCTAGGTTAAGGTTTAAGTTTAGACACTTGTTCTGAATGGTTAAGGCAAGGGTTAAGGATTGGGATAGGGTTAAAACCAACAACAACAAAAACCCACTGTCCACGACTGGGATCAAACACGCAACCTTCTGATCCGGAGTCATCAGATTACGCCATCCAGTACCCCCACCCTCATCACCCCAGCAAAACCCAAGCATACCTGATGGTAGAAATAGTGCTCACTGTTGCCCCTAGTGGACAGTTTTGAAGGCATTTCCCGACGTCCTCAGTTTCTACGTCAATCTTGAACAGCCTTGCTGGTATGTGTGTGGTTGTGTTTATTTCAGGGTGTGTGTGGTTGTGTTTGTGTGCTTGGAAGTGTGTTAATGTGCACACAGGTGTATGTGTGTATGTGTTTGTGTCAGTGTGTATGTGTGTATGTGTGTGTGTGTGTGTGTGTGACTCAGTGCCAACTAAAAATCAAACAGATCTACAGTATGACATGGGGAGGGAGTACTGTAATTTCTCACAGCCTTTGTATCTTCTTCCAGTTCTTCTCACGTATACTCCTCACCCCGTTTCATGCTAGTTCTTCTCACGTATACTCCTCACCCCGTTTCATGCTAGTTCTTCTCACGTATACTCCTCAACCCGTTTCATGCTACAGTTCTTCTCCCGTATACTCCTCAACCCGTTTCATGCTACAGTTCTTCTCCCGTATACTCCTCAACCCGTTTCATGCTACATTTCTTCTCACGTATACTCCTCAACCCGTTTCATGCTACAGTTCTTCTCACGTATACTCCACACCCCGTTTCATGTTACAGTTCTTCTCCCGTATACTCCTCAACCCGTTTCATGCTACAGTTCTTCTCCCATATACTCCCCTCCCCGTTTCATGTTACAGTTCTTCTCACGTATACTCCTCAACCCGTTTCATGCTACAGTTCTTCTCCCGTATACTCCTCAACCCGTTTCATGCTACATTTCTTCTCACGTATACTCCTCAACCCGTTTCATGCTACAGTTCTTCTCACGTATACTCCTCAACCCGTTTCATGCTACAGTTCTTCTCACGTATACTCCCCTCCCCGTTTCATGCTACAGTTCTTCTCACGTATACTCCTCAACCCGTTTCATGCTACAGTTCTTCTCCCGTATACTCCCCTCCCCGTTTCATGCTACAGTTCTTCTCACGTGTACTCCTCAACCCGTTTCATGCTACAGTTCTTCTCCCGTATACTCCTCAACCCGTTTCATGCTACATTTCTTCTTACGTATACTCCACACCCCGTTTCATGCTACAGTTCTTCTCACGTGTACTTCTCACCCCGTTTTATGCTACACCAACCACATATTCTGACCACCAAGGTTGCGTTTTATAATTGTTCTACTAATCAGAGGAGGCTGATAGGAGGATCTATAGGAGAACGGGCTCATTGTAATACCTGGAATGGAATAAATGGAATGGTATCAAACACATCAAACATATGGAAACCACATTTTGGACTCCGTTCCAATTACTCCACTGCAGCCATTACAATGAGCCTGTCCTCCTGCAGCTCACCCCACCAGCCTCCATTGCTACTAATATGACATTTTATTACATTTTATTAGAATGTCAGTCTAAATAGTGCATTAAGGGAAATTAAGGGTATTTTTCTTCCACTGTGCTTTAAGAGTTTTTACATGACGTGTATGTGTTTGTGTGTGCGTCTGTGTGTGCGTGCATGCTGCTCTGTAGAGTTCCAAGCCCGTGTGCCTTGTCCCAGGGTATCAGTTTATCATTGAGCAACATCAGTCTGGTCACTGGAACAACAGCCTAGAGCAGAAAGACTGTTGTTTCTCCATGTCACAAGAATTTATGTAAAAACCTGAAGAATGCGCAGTGAACTGTATAAAGGATAATTTGTCAGTTTATTATGCATTGAACACAACCTCAGTGTTTGACGGCCCTGCCTCTCATGAACAAACACAGACACGTCATTGAGCTTGCATACACACTTTAAACGAAACACTCCCACACCCACATACATACATATACTTACACATTCCAACATACACTATATATACAAAAGTATGTGGACACCCCTTCAAATTTGTGGATTTGGCTATTTCAGCCACACCAGTTACTGACAGGTGTATAGATTCGAGCACACAACCATGCAATCTCCATAAACAAACATTGGTAGTAGAATGGCCTTACCGAAGAGCTTAGTGACTTTCAATGTGGCACTGTCATAGGATGCCAGCTTTCCAGCAAGTCAGGTTGTCAGATTTCTGCACTGCTAGAGCTGCCCCGGTCAACTGTAAGTGTTCTTATTGTGAGGTGGAAACGTCTAGGAGAAACAGCGGCTCAGCCGCGAAGTGGTAGGCCACACAAGCTCACAGAAAAGGACTGCCGAGTGCTGAAGCGTGTTGCGCGTTCCAAACAGCCTCTGGAAGCAACGTCAGCTCAATAACTATTCGTCAGGAGATTCATGAAATGGGTTTTCATGGCTGAGCAGCCGTACACAAGCGTAAGATCACCATGCGCAATGCCAAGCGTCGACTGGAGAGGTGTAAAGCTTGCCGCCATCAGACTCTGGAGCAGTGGAAACGTGTTCTCTGGAGTGATGAATCATGCTTCACCATCTGGCAGCCCGACGGACGAATCTCAGTTTGGCGGATGCCAGGAGAACGCTACCTGCCCCAATGCATAGCGCCAACGTGTATGGTGGAGGAGAAATAATGATCTGTTTTTCGTGGTTCGGACTAGACCCTTTAGTTCTAGTGAAGGGAAATCGAAACACTACAGCATACAATGATATTCAAGATGATTCTGTGCTTCCAACTTTGTGGCAACAGTTTGGGGAAGGCATGACAATGCCCCCGTGCACAAAGCGAGGTCCATACAGAAATGGTTTGTCGAGATCGGGTTGCAAGAACTTGACTGGCCTGCATAGAGCCTTGACCTCAACCCCATCGAACACCTTTGGGATGAATTGGAATGCCAACTGCAAGCTAGGCCTAATCGCCCAACATCAGTGCCCGACCTCACTAATGCTCTTGTGGCTGAATGGAAGCAAGTCCCCGCAGCAATGTTCCAACATCTAGTGGAAAGCCTTCCCAGAAGAGTGTTATAGCAGCAAAGAGGGGGGACCAACTCCATATTAATGCCTATGATTTTGGAATGAGATGCTCAACCAGCAGGTGTCCACATACTTTTTGCCATGTAGTGTATATTCTTATACAAACATACGTATACATTCCCTTTTAACTTTGAACACATACAAGCACACAAACTAACATAACACAAACTCACACGCAAATACACATTCACCATTAATTTAGCAACGAGCATGCCCCGCCCACCTGAGGATCTGTCTTTTTCTGCCATCTATTTCCTGTGTTCGAGGGGTGCAGAATCCACTTGTCACTTGAATCTCGCCAGATTGATTGCTTTCATTTTACTCCTGCGACTCTTTCATACTCTTGCTTGTGCCTTGTTTTTTTCCCATTAATGTTACGACCGTGGAAATGTTTTTAATGACCTGTCAAACACCTCTCAGTAATGGCTGAAAGGACCCAATGGAATACGTTGTCTTTCCGTAGCATCTATAAGAGTGCTACAGCTCCATCTGGGATTGAACACATCATCTCCACACTTACGTCAAGAAAGGGACGAAAGAGAACTTTATTTCAATGGGTGTTGAAAAAAGTCATCATTTGCTACAGTTGAAATCCCATTGAGCACAGACGTCAATTCAACTTCTATTCCATGTTGGTTCAAGGCAATTTCAATGACGTGGATTCAACCAGTGTGCCCAGTGGGATGTTTGCTAATTAGTTGCGCTGGAATGAAAGCATCTTCCTGAAAATGTACACTCAGATTATAACGATATTATGTCTGATCTCGCAAACAATGTAAAGTATGTGTAGATAGGTGTAATCTAGAGCCAAGCGTGTTGATTTGTTATCTGAGGGTATCTTGCTATTGACACACTTGTTGACTTATGCAACAGAAGGTGACAACAACAGTAATTAATGAGGCAGTCTAGACAGTGCAGGTGAGTGCAGGTAGGTCTAGACAGAGGAGGTGAGTGCAGGTAGGCCTAGACAGAGGTGGTGAGTGCAGGTAGGTCTAGACAGAGGAGGTGAGTGCAGGTAGGTCTAGACAGAGGAGGTGAGTGCAGGTAGGTCTAGACAGAGGAGGTGAGTGCAGGTAGGCCTAGACAGAGGTGGTGAGAGCAGGTAGGTCTAGACAGAGGAGGTGAGAGCAGGTAGGTCTAGACAGAGGAGGTGAGTGCAGGTAGGTCTAGACAGAGGAGGTGAGTGCAGGTAGGTCTAGACAGAGGTGGTGAGTGCAGGTAGGTCTAGACAGAGGAGGTGAGTGCAGGTAGGACTAGACAGAGGAGGGGAGTGCAGGTAAGCCTAGACAGAGGAGGTGAGTGCAGGTAGGTCTAGACAGAGGCGGTGAGTGCAGGTAGGCCTAGACAGAGGAGGTGAGTGCCGGTAGACCTAGACAGAGGAGGATCCCATCAGAGGAGGTCTTTGTGGATGCAGCCTTGTTACACCCCTTTGTGCTAAAGTATTCATATATGTAAATACACCCATTGTATTTATGCAAATTAGGTACCTATACATTTCTTTATTTTAACACAATATATAAAATAAATACCTGATACCATTAAAAATAGATGTATATACTGTATGACTGCATTATAACAAAAAACAGTGACATTTTACAATAAATTGAATATCTGAACTCCCACCAATATCCCTGAACCTCAATGTATTATTTGTCCGTGTCAGTAAAATGTTTTATGTACTATTATTCAATCAATACCTGATTCATTAAAACATTCAAACCGTTTGGAGTATCCTAATACATTGTCCAACTGTTGCATTTATTATAATTGTTTTTAAAACCTTTTTACAATGTGTATGACCGTTGCTACTGTGCCCGGCCCTATCAAAACGTATTTCCCCTAAGACACAGATAGGGTTAGTCTGCTTTGGCATCTTTACCCCTAGGAGAACCAAGTCCCATGTGAATAACTTCTGACCCTGTCCATCTGGTAATGTACACACAGGCCATTGAGCCTTGTTTGGAATTTATATATTTGACTTGTATTTCCTTTATTTTGTTGTCTGTTTTGGCTCTGTTGTGTTGCCCAGTTTTAATCCTCTCCTGGCCCAACTCTCTATGTCTTTCAACAAAGTGTACAATGTCACAGGGGCTGGTGTGTGTCTCTCTCTCTCTCTCTCTGTCTGTCTGTCTGTCTCTCTCTCTGTCTTTGTATATATGTTTATCTCGCTCTCTTTTTGTATGTCTCTCTAACTTTGTGTATCTGTCTCTCTCTCTCTCTCTCTCTCCCCCCCCACACACACACACACACACACACACACACACACACACACACACACACCACACACACACGACGACGACGACGACGACACACACACACACACACACACACACACACACACACACACACACACGATAAAATGCCTGCCATGCCTTTTCCTCTAACTCCCTCAAACATATAAACAAGCGAGGACTCCAACCCGAAACAGTCTCTTTTGATTCCCCGGAACAGCGCTGTTGTAATAAGCACAGCCATCCATCCCTAAGCAGACAGAGAGTAAGTAGACCACGACTGCCTGGGGCTGTTACGGTGACTTTATTACCGCCACACCAGCGGTCATATTCCACGTGACCGTTTAGTCAAGGTAACTAGGCTTCTCAAAAACTGCTCTCTGGTGCTGCTGATGGTCATTAGTAGCCTACCAAACTTGCTAACGGCCAGTCGCTAATGGTCTGGTACTCAGCACTCTATTGTCCCACTAATCACTCGGACATCATTGCAAATGTATCGAAAATCAAATGAGCTCATGTTGCGCAAAACTTCTATAGGCTATGCAATTGCGTGAGAAAAAGAGTTTTGATGGCCTCTATTAAAAATAGGAGGATCCCATCAGCTTTCTATAGGCTAGACCTACTATATTTTTTTCTCAACTGACCTAATATTTAGCACATTGCTTTGCTTTACAGCAGGAGTAGCCTACCTGACTGGCACGAAAATGAACCAAGGGAAAAGCGTCCTCCATTCGCTACTTGAGTGCATAGATGATATGTATTTTTTTCCTCTGCCCCTGTTCTGACAGGTGCATGATAATGGCCCATTCTAAATCAAAACTAATTTCACACATATATTATTTAGTATATATAAAGACAAGATTAAATTAAGAATAATCTGATGAGTGACAATATTATCACTTGTGAATGGTATACCATCACTTGTGAATGATGCCCAGCGTGTGTAGTAAGGAAAGAAACCGCACATGTACAGCTTGTTTGGCCCATTGTTGTTTTGTCAAGTCACTCTGGTTCACACTGACTGTGTGCAATGCCATAAGAAACATCTTAAGCTTTAGCCCCCACCCAAACTCTGACCACTTTACTCGCCCTAGCAGAGCTGGTTAGGCTGTTTTCATGTTCTCCAGAGCATTGGTGACTGTAACTGTGCTCCTGGCAACAATTCAATTGCGCTTTTTTGCCGACGTTTACTGACACCGGCTATATTCAACGTGTGTTGAGCGTTCATAAATTCATTAGTTATTCTGCGCTCTGGTACACTCAGGGGAGAGTGATCTGAAACAGTTGTTTAACCTGTTAGGGCTAGGGGGCAGTATTTGCACGGCTGGATAAAAAAATGTACCCGATTTAATCTGGTTACTAATCCTACCCAGTAACTAGAATATGCATATACTTATTATATATGGATAGCATACACCCTAAAGTTTCTTAAACTGTTTGAATGGTGTCTGTGAGTATAACAGAACTCATTTGGCAGGCAAAACCCTGAGACATTTTCTGACAGGAAGTGGATACCTGATGTGTTGTATTACCTTTAAACCTATGCCATTGAAAAACACAGGGGCTGAGGAATATTTTGGCACTTCCTATTGCTTCCACTAGATGTCACCAGCCTTTACAAAGTGTTTTGAGTCTTCTGGAGGGAGATCTGACCGAACAAGAGCCATGGAACGATGATGGCCCATTAGACACCTGGCGCGCGAGTTCATGTTGGGTACCCTCGTTCCAATACGTTATAAAAGAGAATGCATTCGTCCACCTTGAATATGATTCATGTTCTGGTTAAAAAAGGCCCTAATGATTTATGCTATACAACGTTTGACATGTTTGAACGAACGTAAATATATTTTTTCCCCTCGTTCATGAAGTGAAGTCCGGCGGGCTTAGATCATGTGCTAACAAGACAGAGATTTTTGGACATAAATGATGAGCTTTTTTGAACAAAACTACATTCGTTATGGACCTGTGATACCTGGAAGTGACATCTGATGAAGAGAATCAAAGGTAATGGATTATTTACATAGTATTTTCGATTTTAGATCTCCCCAACATGACGGCTAGTCTGTATCGCAACGCGTATTTTTCTGGGCGCAGTGCTCAGATTATTGCAAAGTGTGATTTCCCAGTAAGGTTATTTTTAAATCTGGCAAGTTGATTGCGTTCAAGAGATGTAAATCTATAATTCTTTAAATGACAATATAATATTTTACCAATGTTTTCTAATTTTAATTATTTAATTTGTGCTGCTGACTTGACTGCCGGTTATTGGAGGGAAACGATTTCCTCAACATCAATGCCATAGTAAAACGCTGTTTTTGGATATAAATATGAACTTGATAGAACTAAAAATGCATGCATTGTCTAACATAATGTCCTAGGAGTGTCATCTGATGGAGATTGTAAAAGGTTAGTGCATCATTTTAGCTGGTTTTATGGTTTTGGTGACCCTGTCTTTGAATTGTAAATGTACTGTCCTAACATACTCTAAATTTATGCTTTCGCCGTAAAACCTTTTTGAAATCGTAAAACGTGGTTAGATTAAGGAGATGTTTATCTTTCAAAGGGTGTAAAATAGTTGTATGTTTGAAAAATTTGAATTTTGACATTTATTTGGATTCAAATTTGCCGCTCTTGAAATGCACCTGCTGTTGATGGAGTGCACCATGGGTGGGACGCTTGCGTCCCACCTAGCCCATAGAGGTTAAGTGATGTTCTATTGAAATGGATACTTGCATACTGGAGTCTTTTAAGTTTTAATACACAATACATTTAAAAAAGGATTTACCATACACATACTGATACGCATTTTGATTTAAAAAAAAGGTTTTACGTTCAAACGGCTCTCCTGTGAAGTTGTGACTTGCGACATACGCCTAGTTTCCTGAAACGGGTCACATTTTTGTTCAGTATAATTCAATTTACTTCAGAAAAAGCTTTCCCTAGCCTTATGGATGCGCCGCCTATGCTTGCATATTAAAAACGGAACTGCACGTAACCTCCATCCGTTATTCGAGTGCAGTCTACGTATGACATGTTTTTTTGTTTTTTTTTGTGGGCCATTCTAATCAAAGTAATTATACAAATATATTATGTAAGCTATATGTAAAGATCAGATGAAATACAGAATAGTCTGATGGGTGAGAATATTATCAAGTGCTTATCACATTGTGAATGAGAGACTGATGAAGTGTGTGCAGCCTGCGCAAAAAAAAACAGAACAGAGCTTAGAGTCACATCCTGTATGTATAAAATGTATTAAAAATCGAAACATATAGTCTAAGGTTTGTATCAAAACTAAAGTTGCATAAATAACTCTAAATTAAACATATACTGTAGGAGGACCTGTGACCTGTGACCTGTGCCCAGTCCCTCGGAAATCATTTGGAGAAAATATAATTTCTATTTAATTTAGCTATGTTGAATTGTATTCTTCACACTATAAAATAATTCCACGGAATTCTAAGCAAATCTTGTCTGCTAAATGGATTTGTGTAGCCCACAGCCATATGGCATAGCCAGATCAGGACCTAACATAAGGACAACTCAGAGTATGCTATTCTGTTCTTCGGAAATAGACTACATTTTCTTCACATCATGTTTATTTAGACCTGTCTAAAATAAATAATGGATTATTGTGATGGTGTAGGCTATATTAAATAGATTTATTGAGATGTCCGCATCAGTGGCTTGTAGGTTATGCGTGGAAGCCAGGAGATGCTAAATGTGTTTATGTTAATTAACGGTCAATTACCGTGAGACCGGCAGTTATTTGCTTGACAATCACCGGCTGGCAAAATGTCATGACCGCCACAGACCTAGGAGTGCCTGTTCAATTTAAACAGGACAGATGCAGATTAATCTGCGACAGCATTTATTATTCTACATGTTAGATTCCCCTATTGCCGTGTGACAGGCTTGGAATTGGAAATAGTAACATAGCTGTCACTTAGCATTCAATGAGCAACGACTGGGACACTGCTGCTGCAGAGGATGCAAAGAGGAGAGATCATCTCTGAGCTTGTTGGTTTTTCTCTTTTTTATCTCTCTCTCCCGCTCCCTTTCTCTTTCTTTATATCTCTCTCTTTTGCCCCTCGCTCCCCTATTTATCCCCTCTTCTTTCTTTCTTTCTTTCTTTCTTTCTTTCTTTCTTTCTTTCTTTCTTTCTTTCTTTCTTTCTTTCTTTCTTTCTTTCTTTCTTTCTTTCTTTCTTTCTTTCTTTCTTTCTTTCTTTCTTTCTTTCTTTCTCTCTCTCTCTCTCTCTCTGTCTCTCTTTCTGTCTCACTAGCTATCTCTGTCTCTCTCTCTCTTTATGTCCCTCTCTCTCTGTCTCTCTCTCCTTGTCTCTCTCTGTCTGTCTCTCTGTCTCTCACGCTGTCTGTCTCTCTGTCTGTCTCTCTGTCTGTCTCTCTCTGGGAGATGGAGTGCTGTAGTGGGTAATGTGGGTGTAGCAGGGTGATGCCTCAGTGGGTACCTCAACCCTTCATACTCTGACCGAAAGTGACACGTGAGGTCTTCCTGTGTGTGTGTGTGTGTGTGCGTGCGTGCGTGTGTGCGTGCGTGTGTGCGTGCGTGTGTGCGTGCGTGTGTGCGTGCGTGTGTGCGTGTGTGTGTGTGTGTCAGTTGGATACATTTATCACCCTGCTTTGTGGGCTTGTCTAATGGTTCCTCTCCACTCAATTGGTCTAAGGTAGGTTTGAGGGTTTTGACCCTATTGGTTGTGGTTTGGATTTGGCTAGGCAAAGCTAATCCTAGATCTGTGTCTCTACCCGGAGCGCTACTTAGACATATGATGAAGCTCCTTGAAGAAGGCCATGACATCTTAGCTGAGTCATGCTATGAAAGCTAGACGCTATCATAAATTATATCATCATTGACGTCATCAATCATTTCATGTTTCTGTTGTGAAGGCAGGTGAGGTCATGGGTGACTCACTCTAAGGTACTGCTAAACATAGAAGTGTGACAATACCTGTGTGACAATAGTCCCTGAGTGATATCTCAAGCTGAGAGTGGCTGCTTTCTGATACTGGGGGTTGTGTCTACTACGGCCTCAGAGACATGTACATATTTTTTTTAATAAACAGACCTCTGCTTCTTTTTTCTTTTCCCCAATCACACCCTCCTCACATCTGGCTGACAGCCTCTCTGTCGAGTGTGAAAATATCCCAGAGCCCAGAAAGCCCTCTGACATGTGATGGTGGATTATGGGTAGGAGACGTGTCACCTCCTCCCGAGTGGCCAGGACGCTCGACTTTGAGAAGAGAGTATAATGTCCACGTGCTATTTTGCTGCTGCCTGATTTTTTTTAAATTAAGCTTAGTCATAGTTCAATGTTTAGTTCAACTAGTGAATTCTTGTCAGAAATACAGTCCATGTTTGAAGGAATTCTACTTAAAGCACCTAGGTATAATTCATTAAGATGCATCCATTACAATGTCTTATTGTCACGGCTGTTTAAAGGATCGGACCAAAGCGCAGAATGGTTGTAGTTCCACATATTTATTATTACCGTGAAACGTTGCAATACACCAAATACTTGAAACAACAAAACAACAAAACCGTGACGCAGAGAGAAATACACACTACTCAAAAATTAACAACCCAGAAACACAAGTGGAAAAACCCCCCTACTTAAATATGATCTCCAATTAGAGACAACGAGAACCGGCTGCCTCTAATTGGAGATCATCCAACAACCCCAACATAGAAATAGAAACCTAGAAAAACCACATAGAAACAGATAACAAGAAAACCACCCAAAAACACCCCCGTCACGCCCTGACCTACTCTACTATAGAAAATGGCAACTTACAAGGGTCAGGACGTGACACTTATATTGGATTGATTACCGAATATTACATTAAGGAAAAGCGATTTACAACTCACTCTAGAGCTATCTTTTTGTTTCTCTCATGTGCTACATTACGGGTGTGCAATACTATTTATCTGTCTTGAGCTTCTTCTCTAACCAATAAGGACATCACCCTATCACTGGCCTGTACTCAGTAAACTAGTTCTGTTTACCTCATTATTCAACATGAAAAGTCTTTGTGCTTTGTTTAATCAAAGCATTTCAAAAGCAAAATGTTTCCTTTGATCGTACAGGCGCCAAACAACTCTAATTACGTGAAGAGTAGGGTTTTCACGGCACTTACCTCCACATTTCCTTTGCTGTTCTTTGCGTCTCTATCTATCTTGCCGTTGGCGGAATGACATATTTGCTTACAGTGCTCGAAGTGACGGTTATTTTCACAGCTACAGGTACTTCTTTTAGTAGGCTAACACATTAAGCAGTTCATTTCAGTTCATCATGAAGCGTTACTGTGCCTTATAAACATGTTATAAGCACTTTATATGCAGTCATGAAGCATTATAAAGCACGAGAGACCCTTAGCTGTGATATATTGACGATATATACTTTCACATTAAGTGGTACCCTTCTGTCCTTCGATTCCCTCAACAAGGTGATTTCGTCATTGATTTATTCATTAAATTGATTCTCTGTATTAGAATGATCAGCAGTGAAAAGAAAGGCGGGAGCGTGGTAAACGTCAGAGACATCATTGTTCAAGAGAAGCTCAGTGAGGCGGTAGAGAAAAAAAGGCACGAGTAGGCAGCTTTGTCTAACTGCTAACGATTAATTGATCTACCCATGAAGTTAATGAGCTGAAGCCTTTTTAAAAGAGACAAGTGCGGAGACAGATGAAGGAGAAGAAGTGTAAGGGCCTAATGGCCTCTGGAAGAAGAAGGGAAAAGCTATTTATCGTATACTTTACTCCCCTCACATGATGAAATCTAAAGGTATTATGGGTAATTGACAGGGTCTTTTGCTGTCTATTGCTGTTAGTTTTATAATATAATCTTACAGTCTTGTCTGTCAGTCTTTTTTGTTGTCATGCCTTTCTACAGTAGCAATTACGGAGACATCATTTATAGATCGGCAGGCAAGGGTGGGGGCTAGATGTTCTTTACCATTCGGCCATCAGATTTGCCACCAATGCTCCTTATAGGACACATCACTGCACTCTATACTCCTCTGTAAACCGGTCATCTCTGTATACCCGTCGCAAGATCCACTGGTTGATACAGACCTGTATCAAATTTGATTTGAAATCTATAACATTTGCTTTAGTCTTCCTGCAGTGGTAGATGGGAGGTGTTTGTAGTTTTGCAACTATTCTATTGGTTCCAGTGCACCAAGCAAGCTCAAGCAAGCTTGGTTTTTGTATTGGAAATTATTTCAAATAGTATTTAAACCCAGGTTTGGTTAGATATATTCAACAAATCACTTTCACAGGCAAAGTTGGTGGAGAGTGTTAGGGCTGTACTGTGAAACTGAGGCAGAAGTTAAAAATGCTTTTGGAATGGGTATGTGGGGATGATATCTGCTTTCTATTGATCTTGGCCATCTGTGAGTGCAGATGGATAGGAGGTTTAGAGTTTATCAGTATACTGTATGACTGCCTTTTCTCCCCTCTCCTCTCCTCCTGTCCTCTCCCGTCTCCTCTCCTCCTCTCCTCTCCTTTTCTCCTCTCCCCTCTCCTCTCCTCTCCCGTCTCCTCTCCTCTCCACCTCTCCTCTCCCATCTCCTCCTCTCCCCCTCTCCTCTCCTCTTCTTTCCCCCTCTCCCCTCTCCTTACCTCCGCTCCCCTCTCCTCTCCTCTCCTCCTCTCCCATCTCCTCTCCACTCCTTTCCGCCTCTCTCCTCCCCTCTCCTCCTCTCTCCTCTCCTCCTCTCCTCTCTCCTCTCCTCTCCTCTCCCTTCTCCTCGCCTCTTCTCTTCTTCTGGCAGTGGACACCAGAAATAAAAGGAGCATTCATTCCTACTGTAGTTTGGGTCTGATTACTGTGTGTGGGGGGGGGGGGGGGGGGTTATCTGCTTCTCTACCTCTTTGCCAGGGCTGGAGTGGCATCGGACACTGCTGGAATACCAATGAATACCGATGAATACCAATGCTGTTACGGTCCACTTTGCTCTGGCCCTCTCTCTTTAGGCTTTGCACCAAGCACCATCTTCCTGGAAATAAAATGGACCTGGTCGTGTGTGCCAATCGCAATACGACTGTGCCAAGTGCCATGGCTCTCTGGTTATGAGGGGGAGTGGGAGTTAAAGCTGATATGGGTCCCTTGATGTTGTGCAAACACACAGACGTGTGGTCACGCGCACTCACAAAAGCATGCACGAATGAACGAACAGAACACACACACACGCACGTGCACACGTTCACACTTGCACATACACACACACACTCCCTTTTCGCCCTGCTGGTAGGGCATATTTCCCCGTAGTCGGCACGTCTGTCATTGGCCGGCCGTTCAAAGAGGAGCTTAACCGCTGGTACTGGACAGAGAAACACCGGCTGTGGCGTTGCCATGGTGACACCCTGCCCGTAGGGCGTGGGCTTTGTCATCCTGTGTGTCTGTGTGTCAGTGAACATGCTCCTACTCACATATAACTCCTCTCTTCTCTTATACCCTAATGTATCTGTAAATGAAAAGGAAAATCCTTATTGACTATCTGTTAGCTTTGTTGATTACCTGGGCTTGTTCTGTCGTGTTATAATACACACTAATGAGCAACAGAGTTCACACAGTAATGTTCTTTTGTGTCAATAAACCTGGAAATGTTGTCCTGTAGCTGCTGGGGTGCCCTCTATTGAATACAGCCAGACATGACATGACACACAGAGAGGCAGGCTGGAGCAGTCATCGTCTCTCTCAACATCTCTCTTTCTCAGATTGGACTGTAGTGGGTTTGATGTAGGGAACTGATAATGGCTAGGTGTATAGTTTGTGAAGAGGAACGTTATTGGGCTTCTGGTATGTTGAGTTCGAGCTTGTATTTGGTTGCAGAGTGTTATGTGGAGATTGTATCTTTTTAGTGCAGAAATAGGGACTGTATCACGTATTGTGGAGATGTTGTGGAGACGTTGTGTGTTTAGTACAGAGTAGAGAATATACAGCACTGGCCGATGAAAGACAGAACAGACATGATTAATGACCAGACCAGTGGGCTTTCAGGGGAGGGACGATTCAGCTCCTCAGCGGAGAGCTTTGGAGAGCAGACTAGTACTGCTTCAGACCAGTCTTTCAACCCTCCCTTTATTCATTCAGAAACCGCCCCGTCTCAACCCTTTCAGCCCTCCATTATTTTATTCCTCCCTAAATTCTCTCCATCCTGCTGACAGAGGCGTGCAGAGGTTCAGGAGACACACCCCTAACCAGGGGCCCTTTGTCCTCCCCCTGATCCAGCAGCTGTGGCCCGCAGGGTCCCATCCTCACAACGATAGTGCACTGCCAAATGACGTCATCCCCGTGCACTTTGAACTCTCAATTCCCCTCTAAATAGTTTCTCTGACTCTGAGGATTTCAAATCAAATCAAATGTAATTTTATTTGTCACAAGCGCCGAATACAACAGGTGTAGACCTTACAGTGAAATGCTTACTTACAAGCCCCTAACCCACAATGCAATTTTAAAATGAAAAAAAAAATAGAAATATAACAAATACTTAAGGAGCAACAATAAAATAACAGTAGTGAGGCTATATACAGGGGGTTCCGGTACAGAGTCAATGTGCAGGGGCACCGGTTAGTCGAGGTAATTGAGGTAATATGTACATGGAGGTAGAGGTAAAGTAACTATGCATAGATATTAAACAGAGTAGCAGCAGCGTAAAAATGTCGGGTGGGGGAAAATAGTCTGTGGTAGCCATTTGATTAGTTGTTCAGGAGTCTTATGGCTTGGGGGTAGAAGCTGTTAAGAAGCATTTTTGACCTCCGGTACCGCTTGTCGTGCGGTAGCAGAGAGAACAGTCTATGACTAGGGTGGCTGGAGTCCATGGCAATTTTTTGGGCATT
Organism: Salmo salar; assembly: GCF_965601325.2. Lineage (NCBI taxonomy): Eukaryota > Metazoa > Chordata > Actinopteri > Salmoniformes > Salmonidae > Salmo > Salmo salar. Next base: position 19,244,412 of record NC_138304.1, read on the forward strand.
TCTCTGACACCGCCTGGTATAGAGGTCCTGGATGGCAGGAAGCTTGGTCCCAGTGATGTACTGGGCCGTACGCAGTACCCACTGTAGTGCTTTGCGGTCGAAGTCCGAGCAGTTGCCATACCAGGCGGTGATGCAACAAGTCAGGATGCTGTCGATGGTGCAGCTGTAGAACATTTTGAGGATCTGAGGACCCATGCCAAGTCTTTTCAGTCTCTTGAGAGGGAATTCTGTTGTGCTGGTGATGAAAATATTCTCTTTGAAAGGCACTTTCTGCTTTGAACAATGGCATTGTCCTTTTTTACAGTTCTCTTTGAGTAATTCTTCAGCCAATGAACACCTGGTTTTGAAAAAGAAGAAGCTCATTACATGCCTTACTGACTTGCAAATGAACAAAGATGAAGTGGAAGAGAGTGAATACAAATGAACTCCGCTCTTGATTGACTTTACTTTTCTGTATTTTGCAGTTTCCGCCACATTTTGTCATCGTCTTTGGAAAACATATTCATCTAACTACCTCAACTTCAAAGCCTCATAGCTACAGAGAAGAGGGTCTTACGTGTGTGTGTGTGTGTGTGTGTGTGTGTGTGTG
>NC_138304.1:19850000-20100000 GCF_965601325.2 Salmo salar
CTGAACTTTAGTTTGCAACTTGATGTCGGATGCACCATGACATAGAGATTACAATGTCGATATGTTGATGTGTAGGCTAACAATAAAGTGTTTTACTTTGATATCAATTTCTCTCCCACTGTTTTGATTTGATCCTAATGTCTTCTTTTAGTGTTGAGGGTGACAGATCATCAGTTACAATGAGAGATGCAGGTATGAAACAGTATCAAATACAAATAATGCTAAGCATTGTTTTCCTTTTTCTTTTCTCAAACAACACAATGATTGCTGAAGGAGAAGTGGGATTTGTCAGTAGAACTAGCAACCTATTCATCAGTCTGACTTATAGGCTACACCTTTGTCTGTTTTTTGTGAAGTCCAGTGTCATTCACACCCCCAATTGCTACATTAACTTTGGACAAAAACTCACCTTTATTAAAGACCTAAACACAGAATCGTTTGTTTAAAAATGACTACTTTAATTTACTATTCTCTCTCTTGTTCTCTCTCTCGCTCTCTCTCAGGGACCTGCACTGTCCACAGCGACTTCCACTACAGCACCTTTGACTGGGCCAACTTCCGCTTCGTTGTCCCCTGTACCTACGTCCTGGCCCAGCTGTGCTCGTCCTCTGAGATCCCCCTGTCCCACTTCAGTGTGGAGGTGAAGAATGAGCAGCGAGGGAACTCCTCTGTATCTCCTGTTCTGCAGGTCAATGTGGAGGTGGAGAACCTCAGGGTCTCCCTGCACAAGAGACAGAACCACCGGGTCATGGTGAGTACAATATAGGTTATTATTATGAAGTTTATTCACCATACAATGGGTTATAATGGTTTATTGGTTCTAATCACTTTCACATATGATTTAGGCCTTTCACATTACAACTGACCACATTGATGTTTGGTAATGTATCTAAACCCAGGAAAATGTGCTATTTGTAATTGAGTCATTGTAAATTCACTGCATAATTGAGCTGAACTTAGTTACTCACTGGGTCTAAAAGTTCATATACTGTATATGCCATGAACTGATAAACTGAAAAACGTTTTACTACAGTACAACAAAGTTCAGAGTTGGTTATGCAATGATGTACAAGAATATGAAACCTTATCAGATTTTTGAAAGTTATATGGGACATAAGAGGGTTAGTATTTTGTCCACTATTCCAAAGTATCGAACACATTGATCCAGTAAATATTTACTACATGCGACGGTAAGAACAGCAAAGAAAGATCAGTCTTTCAAGTAAATCAATCTTTATCATGTTTTCAGGTCAATGGCATTTGGAAGAAACTCCCACTGAGCCTCAACGGTGGCACCATCAACATCCGAGGCAATGCGGCTTCCGTCGTCCTGGAGACTAACTTCAACCTTTTTGTATCCTACGATGACTCCTGTGCCGTCCATATCACCGTCCCCGCCTCGTATTCCGGTAAAGTCTGCGGCATGTGCGGGAACTTCAACCACCTGAGAGACGATGATTACCACACGGCTGACGGTTCTGAGGCATCAACCGCTGCCACGTTCGGCCAGAGCTGGCAGAGCCAGAAGGCCTGTCAGTCGACCGTTGTCCCCCATGAGTGTCCCCCTATGGAGGAGGCAGAGTACGCTAGCGAGCCCTACTGTGGGTCCCTGGTCTCCAGGCACGGGCCCTTCGCAGAATGCCAGTCTGTCCTGGGAGCCGAGAGCTACTTCCGGAGCTGTGTGGCGGGGATGTGTGGAGCGGGTGGTGGCCTGGAGGTGCTGTGTGAGGCCCTGCAGTCCTATGCTGATATGTGCCTCAAGGCCGGGGGGCCCGTACTTGCCTGGAGGAACTCAACTATGTGTCGTAAGTTGTTTTATGGTTTCCTCTTTTGATTACTAACCTTCCTGCTGTAATTAACTATTGAAGTTGGAAACAACATGATGATGGTGATAGCCTTCTAGACATTTTACTAAATTCTGTCCTTTCCCTCCCTCCCCAGCCCTGGAGTGTGGAGTGAACAGCCATTACAACGTCTGTGCCGAGGGCTGCCCTGAGGCCTGCTCCATCATGGACGCCCAAGGGGCGTGTGGAAGCTGTGAGGAAAGGTGTGAGTGCAACCCCGGCTTCAAGATCAGTGGGGGGAGGTGTGTCTCTGCAGAGGACTGTGGCTGCTGGATGAATGGAGTGCACTATGAGGTAAGGAATAGATTTAGGTTGATAGAAAAATATCAACACAGACAGACATTAAGAAAAACACACACACATCTCTTTACTTCACCCTTTTCCAGAAAGGAGCGACGTTCATGGACGGTGAGTGTGATCGTGTGTGCCAGTGTATGGGCGGGGGCAGACTCCAGTGTTCTGCTTCCTCCTGCGCGGACGGCGAGGTGTGCAAGGTCAAAGAGGGTGTCAAGGGTTGCTTCCCATCCAGCCCGGCCATCTGCCGGGTCTACGGAGACCCCCACTACATCACCTTTGACGGCAAGGCATACACCTTCCAGGGGGGCTGCAGCTACACCCTGGCCAAGACGTGCGGCGGACACACACCCATCCAGTTCTCAGTGACGGGCCAGAACTGGAACCCGGGGAGCGAGAGCAGTGCTAAGCTGGCCGCAGTGGTTCTGGAGACCAAGGGTTTGCATTTGAAGATAGATAACTACAGCGCCACTGTAAGAATGAAAACTACGACATTATGAAATAATCTTTCTTTACTTGTGCAGAGACTTTTTCCTATTTTGCCAGTTTTGCCTTTTGCCTTCAGAACCTTCACTAATCAGCTCTGGGTGTGCTGTAGATTCCTCCTATTATTTACTTGTTACATTAACATGCATTGCTGACCCACTGGACCTTGCCCTCCTATTAACCCCCTCCCCACTTCCCTGTATTTCTTTGGTACAACAGTTCAAAGGAACTATGTAGAGAATTAGAGAATATATTAGAGAATCTAACTATGTTTATCCCTTATATGTTTTTATTTGTATTTGCAACGGTTCAGTGTACTTTAGTTTCTACAATTTGTCCAATGAGACAGTGGAGACACTCTATTCCACACAAAAATTATATTTAATTCAGTTCAGTTCTACTTTCATCTATTTTACTTGGCTCCACTCTACCTTACTCTGCCCTACCCTTCCCTACTCTCCACTGCAGGTGAACCATGTTTGGCAGAGTCTTCCTATTGCAGTAAACGGCCCATATGGCGAGATGAAGCTGTACAAGAAGAAGCAGTACACTGTCATGGAGACGACCTTTGGCCTCCAGATGCTGCTGGACGATCATCACAGGCTCTTCCTGCAGCTGGACGAGCGCTACAAGGGTGAGATGTGCGGCCTCTGTGGTACCTACTCCGACGACCAGGGGGATGACTTCCTGACCCCAAACGGCACCAAACCCGAGACCAATGAGGTCACGTTCGCCAACAGCTGGAGAGTGAAGAGTCCGGAGGATGATCGGTGAGTGGGTTGGATGTTTTGAACCATAACGGTAACATACTGTACATTATGTTACCGTTGTGGATGAGTGTATCCAGCCGTCAACTGAAAAATGCAGAACTGTCATTGTATCATCAACACTAATCTTTGAATATATCAATAAATCCAATACATAACACCATTGATCTCCTCTCCGTTCCCCTCTTCTCTAGCTGTGTTGCTTCCCCACCTGCCCCCCAACCATGTGACTCCCATTTGGACAACCAGGGCTTCCAGGAGTGTTCCAAGCTGCTGCGTGACACTTTCAAGCCCTGCCACCCATTTGTCCACCCCACGCCCTACATAGACAGCTGTATGTCTGACCACTGTGCCTCCGGCGGGGACATGCATGTGACATGCTACTCCCTGAAGTCCTACGTGACCGCCTGTCAGGTGGCCAGTGTTACCTTGCCCCCCTGGTGTAATGACACAGCCTGTGGTGAGTGTGGTATGGTATGATTGTTTTCGTAATGATGATGATGCTGCTGCTGAACACCGTACTATGATTGTATGGCGGTTGGCTCACCCCATCCATCATCATACACTTTGGTTTTTGCTGTAGTCTTCAACTTGGATCCTTCATTCCTTCCTCCATTCTTCTTTTCCTTCCACTCTTGCATCCCTTATTCCTGCCCTCTTTTTCCTCCCCTCCTCCCCCCTTCTCTTACTTTCCCCTTCCTACCATCCACCTGAGGCTTGTCCAATGTGTTCCTGTGAAAAACCCTGCTGTCTGTCTTATAATTGCAGATAGCCTACCTGGCCCTCCCACAAAACCACCAGTTACTACCCCTGACAATAAATGTAAGAACGTTGACCACATGATTTTCCAATGGCAGCATTTCCATTCCTTTGATACCAGCTGGTTCATTTTGTGACTGAGTTTTCTATGGCATCCTACAGTTTGTCCGCTAGACTGCAACTTTGACAACAGCGAGTGTGGGTGGGAGCAAATTGTTCAGGACAGTTTTGATTGGAGAAGACAGAGAGGCCCAACCCCGTCTGACCTCACAGGGCCAACCCAGGACCATACCACAGGAGGTGAGAGGTTACGAGGTCACATGGTTGTGCCCCCCCAAAAAATCTGAAATTACCAAATGTGCGTCATCCACTGTTTCTGAGATTTCAATGAATGAGACAATACATGGTTGTAGCCTATCGACTTGTACAGACAGTGATATATAAATACCTATCTACATAGTGGACACCATAGACATCATAGAGGCTAGCCATTTCAGAGCTAATATGCTGGGAGTCGTGATGTTAAAGAGTGTCTGTGTATGTTTGTTGATCAGGTGGCTCCTACATGTACATTGAGGGCAATGGTGTGTACTACGGAGACTCTGCCCGTATGATAAGCCCTAAGTGCCAAAAAGGGGCGACAAATTACTGCCTGCGCTTCTGGTACCACATGTACGGACAGGCCAAGGCCATGATTCTCAATGTCTACCAGCTTGACGAACGCAACAAACACAGGAAACTATGGTCCAAAGCCAATAACCAGGGCTCCACATGGTATCTTGCAAAAGTGGATATCAATACCGATGGGTCATTCCAGGTAGGAGAAGGTGTCAGAGGTTTTTAGAGGGTTAAATAGTGTGAAATGATTGTGGTATTACACATTTTCCCAACACAAAATGGCTCTGTTTCAGATCATCATGGAGGGAATCCGAGGCTCTGACCCTCAGTCTGACGTGGCATTTGACGATGTCTCCATCCACTATGGATCATGTTCAGGTGAACTTTGTAACTATTATAGGGACGCATGCTACTGTATTTCTAAACACTGGATGTCAGATGAGGAAACATTTACCCTTTATGACCAATGCCATTCCTCTGCTTCCTCTGGCAGGTTCCTCAACAGGTGTTGTTGGTGGACCTTCAGTTCCTCCCCCAGTTGAAGAAGGATCATTTATCCCACACCCAGGTATATTACATCTATAGACTCATTTTCTTATGGAAACAAACTCATATTGACTTTTACAAATGTTTCCCATGTTCCCTGCTCAGTCTGCAACTTCGATTGCACTTTCGAGGAGGACCTCTGCAGTTTTACCCAGCTGATGACAGATTCTTTTGATTGGACAAGGCACAGTGGCTCCACCCCCACTGCAATGACTGGGCCATCAGCTGACCACACTAAAGGAGGTAGGTGTTCTTAGGACTTTTACCCCAAACTGAACAACAAAATATGGTAATTGTTGGACATCGTAATGCCTTGTCTGAATGGTTGCAAAATCTCTAATGCTCAAACAACAAACCTGAAAGTCAAAATTGGATTGAAGGACTTACCCTGTACTGTTCTTTCTGCTCCATTAACTTCAATGGCTGTAATACAAGACCTACATCCTTACATAAACAATCTGACCTGTCCCATTGCTGTGTGAACTCCAGAAAGAACCCCCAATAAAACCTACTGCTATCTAAAGGAATTGAATCTGTGACCCTAGCTCTAATTTTATCTAACCTACTCTTGCCTATAAGATATCGGTCACTACTTGTACATCGAAGCCAGCAATGTGTCTAACGGAGACACGGCTCGCCTCCTCAGCTCTGAGTGTTCTGACCCCGGTCTTCAGTGTCTGCAGTTCTGGTACCACATGTCCGGTTCAGCGAAAACCATGGGCCTACACGTCTACATACTCCAGGATCGCAGTGCCGACAGGGTATGGTGGAAGAGGAACAACCAGGGAGACTGCTGGCAACTAGCCCAGGTGGATCTCAGGACCACTGGACCTTTCCAGGTGAGTGAGTTATGTGACGTTGGTCTTGGTTTAGCCTCTGACCTTCCCTCTGGAGGTTGGAACAATTAAAGGTCCAATGCAGCCATTTTTATATCAATATTAAATCATTTCTGGGTAACAATGAAGTACCTTACTGTAACAGATTTCCATTAATATTGGCAAAATAGCTTTTTAGGAAGAAAATATGCCTCAAGCTAGAATTTTGCAAGGACTGACTGGGAGTGGTCTGAGTGGAGAGAGGAAAACTGAAAACTCGCTGTTATTGGCAGAGAGGTTTGGAACTCTCTTTGTTATTGGTCCCACGTCATCAGAGCATGACACATGCTGAACGCGGAACAAGAGAGAGCTCGGTTTGTTGTTTGGAAAGTTTCAGAAAAAGTGTTTCCTTAAAAAAGAAAAGCCTTCCTGTTTAATTTGGATCACTTGCTGGGACCGCTACTATCTGTCCCAGGATACTGCCAAACCCTAAATTCTGAAGAGCTGATGGTTGGTGAAGCAGCTGGCATAGCTGCTAGCTATCAAGCTAGCCAGGTTCCCTTGACAGTTTGAACAAAGCCCGCAAAGTGGTTAGCCCTTGTGAATTGGACCGCGGATTGTCCTGGGCTTGTGGCTGTTTAAATCTCTGCTATTTATTGTTGTTTCCATCGGCCTTGCGAGCTGTGCTGGATGGAATTGCATGGAGTACCAGCATTAGCCTACGTTGCTACTATCATGCTGCCAAAAGATAAAGAAGATTTGAGTAATGGAAAGGACAGTGTTTTGCTGTCACAGCTGCGTGATCTTTCAAATCAACAAAAATATGTCTACAAGCAATTGTAACAGGAAAATAGCTTCAGGAGCTTTGCCCAATTACTGGTGGACTCAACTAACAAATGAATGGGCAATCTGACCAGAGAAGTCCAAGACCTTCAGAACAGTTTTCAGTTTTCCCAGGGAGAGGTGGATGTCCTGAAAGAGACTTGCAGAAAAATGACAATCAACTGTAAGTCCACACAAATGACTGGGAAAACAGACTATCAGGAGGGACAATCCAGGAAGAAACATTGTTGTGGATGGCATACCAGAGTCTCCACATGAGACCTTGACAAAGTCTGAGGAGAAAGAGAGTACAAATATGGGATCATAGGACAAGATGGCTGTTCTGGAGAGAGCCAAGAACTTGAAAGGAACCAACTTCTTCCTCAATGAGAACGTCTCTGAAGTTGTGCGCCAGAGGCGCAAATAACTTATCCCAGCTATGAAAGCTGCCAAAAAGCTTGGGGGCATTGCTTAAATCCACTTTGACAAGCTCATTGTACAACCTCCCTCCCAAAGACCTGAGAGGAGTGAGAGAGCTAAGCTTCCGAGTCAGTAGCTTCAGCCCAACATCACATACACATACACCAACGGACACTCACAAGAGCCTGATTGACTGACTCTATTAGCCAACAATGTTTAAAAAAAAATGTTTTTTTTATTATCTCTGACAAGCTACCCAGGAAAGTTCTAAGCATAACCCATATTAATATACAGTATGTAGCTTTAGCAATAAGGTCATGAAATCAATAACATGCTAACATTGGATAACATTCATATACAAGCCATAATTATTTTTGATACAGCAGTAGCAATACAAGGATATCACATATACAGAATAGACAGTAATGCCGATGTGGGAGATGTTGCTGTGTATGTTCAAAGCCATATTTCTGTAAAGCTTATGAGGATCTCATGTCAAATGTTGTTGAAGTGTTGTGGTTGCAGGTTCACCCGCCTCATCTAAAGCCTCTTCATTTGGGGTGCTGCTAAAGACCACCAAGTGCTAACAGTCAGAATTTGGATAATATCTGTGCAATACTTGATAGTGTGTGTGTGATGTTAATAGAGAGGTCTATTTTCTTGGTGACCTGAAAATTGACTGGTTAGCAACTAGCTGTCCTCTCAAGAGTAAGCTTTTAACTGTGACTAATGTCTGTAATATGACCCAGGTTATCACTCAACCAATTAGAGTGCATGCCAGTAGTGTGGGATCTGTGACATCCACTGGTATTGATCATATCTTCACTAATACTACAGAGCTTTGCTCTAAATAAATATCAGTTCCCATTGGTTGTAGTGAACATAACATTGTGGCAATAACAAGAATAGCCTAAGTGCCAAAGGTTGGTCCTGAGGTAATTCATAAGAGATCATACAAAATGTTTTCTCAGGACTCTTTTGTTGAAGATGTACAAAATATATGTTTGTCTGATGTGTGTGAGAAAGTGAATGCAGATGCAGCACTGGAAGTATTTGTAAAATAATGAATGCCAATTGTTGACAAGCATGCACCTGTTACGAAATGTACTGTGAAAACTGTTAAGAGCACCCTGGATTGATGATGAATTGAAAAAGGGCACGCTACAAAGAAATTATGCAAAAGAGGTGGTCAATTTGGTCAACTTAGTGTGGGAGAGGTGGAAAAACTATTATTATCGATCAATAATGATAAGCCACCAGGAATAGACAACCTTGATAGGAAACTATTGAGAATAGTAGCAGACTGTATTGCCACACCTATTTGCTATATCTTTAACCTAAGCCTTAAGGAGTGTGTGTGTGCACAGGTGTAGAAGGAAGCTAAAGTAATTCCTCTCCCTAAAAATAGTAAAGCACCCATTACTTGCTTTAACAGCCGCCCATCCAGTTTGCTGCCTGTTCTAGTAAACTGATGAAAAGAATTGTGTTTGACCAAATAAATTGGTTAAAAAAAATGGATAATAAGATGATAGTTGGAACTTTATTGTTAGATTTGAGTGCACCTTTAATCTTATTGATCATAAATTCTTATTGAAAAAACTAACTTGCAATGGTTTTACATCACCTGCCATCACATGGTTGGAGAGTTATTTATCCAATAGAAACCAGAGAGTGTTCTTCAATGAAATCCTCTCTAACATCAGATAGGTACAGTGTGGTGTCCCTCAGAGCAGTTGCCTTGGGCCGTTAATCTTCTCTATTTTTACAAATGATTTGGCACTAGTCTTACACAATGCTAGAATGACTATGTATGTGGACGATTCCACACTCTACATGTCAGCACCCAAAGCCAGTGAGTTCACTGAAATTCAAATAAGGAGTTACAGTCAGTATCAGAATGGGTGATTAATAATAAACTGGTCTTAAACTAAAGGCAATGTATTTGGTTCAAAACATTCTCTATTACCTAAACCTCAACTGGAGTTGTGCATAAATGGTGTGACCATTGAGCAAGTTGAGGAAGATAAACTCTTAGTTATAACATTGGATGGTCAATTATCATGGTCAAGTCATATTGAAAAATATGTTGTGAAGATGGGGAGGGCTATGTCTGTTATAAAAATATGTTCTGTGTTTTATACACAAAAACATCAACAACATGCATGCCAGTCTATCCTGGTTGAGTGTTGATGAGAGATTAACTGCTTCTCTTCCAGTTTTTATGAGAACTATTACTGTGATAAAAATTCCAGATTGTCTGGATAATCAAATAACATACAGCTCAGACACCCATACACACCCCAAAAGACATGCCACCAGGGGGTCTCTTCACAGTCCCCAAGTCGAAAACAAATTCACGGCAATGCACAGTATTATACAGAGCCATGATCACATGGAACTCCCATCTCCAATTACGCAAGCAAACAGCAAAATTACCTTCAAGAAATGGATAAAACATCTGATGGCACAATAGGGACTGTGAAATGACACATACACATGCACCCATAGACACACTATCACACTCTAACACAATGAATCTACACACATTATTCTTTTGTAGTATTGTTTGTATATTGTTGTATTTTATATTTGTGTGACTGTTCTTGTCTACAGTGTTTTGTTACTTGTCGTGTTTTATGTTTTTGTGTGGACCCCAGGAAGAATAGCTGCTGCTTCGGCAAAAGCTAATGGGGATCCGAATAAACCAGATAATATTTTCCAATTTACCGCATGGTGATGTCAATGTGGAAAGCCGAAACTCCTGCCCATGCAAACCTGCTGATTAGAAGGTCCTATGTAGATTGTATTTTCAACCAGCAACTATCAGGAAATAACGCTGATCAAATTCTTTCACTTTTTTTTACAGTATTCATTTCATCATCTGTTGTGCAATATGATACAAAATACAGGCGAGACACAATGTTGACTTCACTGGGCCTTTAAGCAGCAAGGTGAATAGGGTAGACTGGAATGTGAGGTGTGGATATTCCTCACCGCACCATTAAGCCTGTGTTGTAATCTTAAAATGGCAGACGAGTTCGGACTCGGACATGTGTACCATTATTCATCCATAAAGGTCCCTTTGACTAAATGTGTCCTTTTTGCTATATATCCGCTGTTATAAATGTTTCTCCCTACTTTGATCTCAGATCATCTTCGAGGGCCGAAGAGGCACCACTGATCAATCTGACGTGGCTATAGATGATGTTTCGCTGCATCGTGGACAGTGTGAAGGTAAGGGCCACTCCCTCCACAGTCCATATTGGTGAACAGCACAACCACATTTGTGGTAATTGTTATAATGTTGATTTTCTTTTAACTCCTAGATCTGATTAAGCCAACAACACCAACCGAGAAACCTTTTCCAGCAGACAAGTCTACCATTGCACCAACACCAGCTCCAATTACCATGAGACCAGTAACACTAAGACCAACAACTGCTGCACCAGCTCCAACCAACTCAACCATGACATCTAAACCCTCAACTACTGCTAGGCCACAACCAACAACAACTATGAGACCAGAAACACCAGCACCACCCACAACTGAAATACCAAGTCCGCCAAGACCGACAACTGAAAGACCACAACCCCCAAGACCGACAACTGCAAGACCACAACCGCCCAACACAGCAAAACCAAGTAAGTCTTTACGTACCCTTGATAACACAAAGTTACAATCTTCATTCATTACAGACCCCTCCTCTAACACAAATGTTATACAATCGGTATTTTACAAATGGAAAGACACTAAGTACAAAGAAAATGTAATCTGTACTTATTCTTGCAGTCCGTGTTCTACATATTCTATACACTCAACCTTATATTTGAAGAGGTTTATTCCAAAACCCTATATATCCATTTTCAGAAATATTTGTAAATTAGCTTTTATTTTTAAAAATAGATGATGAAAGAGATTGGTGTGTTTTTTAACTATCTAATCATGGCATGTATTTGTTTCAAATCTATCATTTGGTTTCATTTCAGAGAGACAAATAATCATGTTTTTTTGCTAAATGCTATACATATCCGCCTCTCTCTCAGAGAATAAGTAGTACTGCCAGGTTTTACACAGTGAAATGTAACAAATGACTACATTTTTTTAAATGAAATGTACAAATGATACATTTGTGACATCGATATTTCATGTTTTTTTTTAAATATTTAAAACAGTAAGAGATCTGTATGTAAAACATTTACATTTTAGTAATATAGCAGATGCTCTTACCCAGAGTGAATTACAGTAAATACATTCATCTTAAGATGGCTAGGTGAGACAACCACATGTCAGTCAAATATACAGGATACGAACATTCCATTCCAGCTAAGCAAATGGATATATAGCATTTTGCCCCAATTTTTTGTGTACATTTTCAAACACATCTAAAACCTATGAATGAAAAATCTGAGAACAATAATATTTTACAGACATGAATTTACCCATAATAAGCAATCATTTCTGGTAACGAATTGGTGGATATTGCGTTATTAGAAATAAACTCTTAATTTGCTATTTTCTCTCAAGCACCATCGTGCCCAAACAACAGCCACTTCACCCCCTGCATTTCCGACTGCCAGCCCACCTGTAAGCACCTCCACGGCCCACCCGACTGCCACTCTGATGAGCACTGTGTACAGGGCTGTGTGTGTGACAATGGCTTTGTGCTCAAACAGAGGGTGTGTGTACCCATCCAGCAGTGTGGCTGTGTGGACAGCAACGGCAACAGCCATTGCGTAAGTAACCTAGCACACAATGAGAACTGCTTTAGAAGTATGTTTGGTGTAGACCCAGTGCCCATAGTTACATGTGTGAAATCTGCAGTGTAATGACTTTAAAGATGGACTTTCATTTCAGTTTAAAGAGAGCTGGTACACTGAGCACTGCCATCAGAAGTGTGAATGTGTTGAAGATGATGGTGTGGGGGAGATTGACTGCGATGATGAATATGAGTGTGATGGGGATGCCATCTGTCTTCAGAATGAAGCCGGACTGTATTTCTGCAAGTCAACAGGTAGGCCACATTTCTCAGAAACTTGACTCTCTTAAGAACTGTCTCCCATACAGTCAACAGACATTCAATTGCATTCAATGCCAGTCCCTTACATTCCTCTGTCAAGGCCTAAAGTTCTCCTGTGTTCTAAAACAATGTTCAAGACAAAATCCAGAACAGTTAAGTCTCATAGACCTTCACTGTTTTATATCATAATTCTTATGGTATTAATCTTGTTTTTATTTTTGCATTCAAGGATTCAGTGAGTGCTCTATCAATGGAGACTCAGAGTACAGAACCTTTAACAACACGAAGCATGACTTTGAGGGAACAAACTCTTATGTTCTGGTCCAGAACACAGACCTGTCCAAGAACCAGCCAGACATCTACATCGAGGCCATCAATGCGATCGTCAACCAGGATGGTGGTGACAGTAGCCAAGGTGACAGTAGCCAAGGTGATAGTAGCCAAGGTGACAGTAGTGATGTTGACAGCAGTGATGAGGATGACAAGCATAAAGACAGCATGAGAATGGGAAACAGTGAAGACAAGCATGATCACAGCGATGAGGACAGTGATGAAGATAAAATAGAGAACAACAACCGTCTGCGACTCAGAGGGCTGAAGATCAGAGTCTACAACCACATGGTGGAGTTCAGGAAGAACAGGAAACTTGTTGTAAGTATTTAGGACTTATACGTTATTTAATATGGCAATTATAAGGCAATTCCTAACTTCTACAGTTGAAGTCGGAAGTTTACATACACCTTAGCCAAGTACATTTAAACTCAGTTTTTCACAATTCCTGACATTTAATCCAAGTAAACATTCCCTGTCTTAGGTCAGTTAGGATCACCACTTTATTTTAAGAATGTGAAATGTCAGAATAATAGTAGAGAGAATGATTTATTTCAGCTTTTATTTATTTCATCACATTCCCAGTGGGTCTGTCAGGAGTGTGCGCAACTGGTTAACTTTTTAAGGTATAGGGGGCAGTATTTTCATTTTCGAATGAAAAGCGTGCCCAGAGTAAACTGCCTAATACTCGGGCCCAGAGTCAAATATTTGCATATTATTAGTAGATTTGGATAGAAAACACTGCAGTTTCTAAAACTGTTTGAATGATGTCTGTGAGTTTAACAGAACTCATATGGCAGGCAGAAACCTGAGAAAAATCCAACCAGGAAGTGAGAAATCTGAGAATTGTAGTTCTTCTTTTGAATCCCTATCGAAACTACAGTGTCTGTGGGGTCACGTTGCACTTCCTAAGGCTTCCATTGGCTGTCAAAAGCCTTCAGAAACTTGTTTCCTCCTTCTCCTGTTACTGGGCAGAGAATAGTAGCTCAGTCAATGAGTGGACTGCCTATGGACAAAGAGCTTGGGTATGTGCGAGCCCGCGAGCGCGCCGTTCCTTCTTTTTCTCCTGGAATGAATACGCTATTGTCCGGTTGGAACATTATCGACGTTTTATCATAAAAAGACCCTAAGGATTGATTGTAAACAACGTTTTACATGTTTCTATGACCGGTAATGGAACATTTTGACTTTTCGTGTCCTGATTTACACTCGCGCGTTATGCCTTTGGATAGTGATCTGAACGCACGAACAAAACTGAGGTATTTGGACATAAATATGGAGTATTTCGAACAAAACAAACATTTCTTGTGGAAGTAGGAGTCCTCGGAGTGCATTCTGACGAAGATCAGCAAAGGTAAGAGGATATTTATAATACTAATTCAGAGTTTTGTTGATGCCAGAACTTGGCGGGTAGGTGTATAGCTTGCTGCGATGGCTGAGCTATGTCCTCAGAATATTGAACAATGTGCTTTCTCCGTAAAGTTATTTTGAAGTCTGACAAAGCGGTTGCGTCAAGGAGTAGTGTATCTATAATTCTTTCAATAACTGTTGTAAATTTTATCAATGCTTATGATGAGTATTTTTGTAAATTGATGTGCACATTCACCGATCACGCGTCAATGTAAAATGCTGTTTTTGGATATAGATATGAACTTTATCGAGCAAAACATACATGTATTGTATAACATGAAGTCCTATGAGTGCCATCTGATGAAGATCATCAAAGGTTAGTGAATATTTTAGCTGTACTTTGGTTTTTGTGATGCATGTCCTTGCTTGGAAAATGGCTGTGTGGTTTTTCTTGTGAAGTTTATGTCCTAACATAATCTAATTTTATGCTTTCGCCGTAAAGCCTTTTTGAAATCGGACAATGTGGTTGGATTAACGAGAGTCTTATCTTTAAAATTGTGTGAAATAGTTGATTGTTTGAGAAAATGAAATTAGGAGATTTTTGCTGTTTTGTATTTCGCGCCATGCTATTTCACTGGCTGTTGAATAGTGTGTCCCGCAGGTGGGACGGTAGCGTCCCACGTAGCCCTGAGAAGTTAACTGAAGTCAGGTGCAGGAGAGCAGAGATGAGTGAACAGGCCCACTTTATTTGGCAGAAGGAAAACAGTCAGACGCAACTGCGTAACGACACAAAGGCAAAAGCGAATAGCGCACTCGTCACACAAAAAACAGCATGAAGCGTCACACATGACACGTAACGAACAATTACACACACAGACATGGGGGGAAGAGAGGTGTGCGGAAAAACAAGACAAAACAAATGGAAAATGAAAGGTGGAGCGGTGATGGCTAGAAGACCGGTGAAGTCAGCCTCCGAGCGCAGCCCGAACAAGGAGAGGAGCCAACTTCGGCGGGAGTCGTGACAGTATCCCCTCCCTGACACGCGGCTACTGCAGCGCGCCGACACCGGCCTCAGGGACGACCCGGCTGGCAAGGCGCAGGGCAATCCGGCGGGAGACGGTGGAACTCCCGCAGCATTGAAGGGTCCAACACGTCCTCCACCGGAACCCAGCACCTCTCCTCCGGACCGTACCCCTCCCACTCCACGAGGTACTGAAGGCCCCTTGCCCGACGCCTCGAATCCAGTATGGAGTGAACGGAGTATGCCGGGGCCCCCTCGATGTCCAGAGGGGGTGGAGGAACCTCCCGCACCTCAGACTCCTGAGGAGAGACACATAGAACGAGGGGTTAATATGGTAAACGGGGGGAAGCTGTAACCTGTAACTAACCTCCGTTCACTCTCCGTTTTCTGGCGCAGCACGGCCCGCTGGAGGTGAACATGGGCGGTGTCCCATGTCTCCTCCACGCGCCTGAACCAGTCGTTTACCGCAGGAGCCTCGGTCTGACTCTGCTGCCAAGGCGCCAGAACCGGCTGGTACCCCAGTACACACTGGAAGGGAGAGAGGTTAGTGGAGGAGTGGCGGAGCGAGTTCTGAGCCATCTCGGCCCAGGGCACGAACGCCGCCCACTCCCCCAGCCGGTCCTGGCAATAAGACCGGTTCACTCTCTCCACCTGCCCATTAGTCTTGGGATGAAATCCAGAGGTAAGGCTGATCGAGACCCCCAGACGTTCCATGAATGCCTTCCAGACCCTCGAAGTGAACTGGGGACCTCGATCAGACACTATATCCTCAGGTACCCTGTAGTGCCGGAAGACATGCGTAAATAAGGCCTCCGCAGTCTGTAGGGCCGTAGGGAGACCGGGCAGAGGGGGGAGACGGCAGGACTTAGAGAACCAATCCACAACGACCAGGATCGTGGTGTTTCCCTGTGAGGGGGGGAGATTGGTAAGAAAATCCACCGACAGGTGCGACCAAGGCCGTTGTGGAACGGGTAAGGGGTGTAGCTTCCCTCTGAGCAGGTGCCTAGGAGCCTTACACTGGGTGCACACCGAGCAGGAGGAGACATAAACCCTCACGTCCTTGGCCAAGGTAGGCCACCTGTACTTCCCACTCAAACAGCGCACCTTCCGACCGATCCCAGGATGACCAGGACAGTGATGTGTGGGCCCAGTAGATCAACCGGTCACGGACAGCAGATGGAACGTACAGACACCCAGCGGGACACTGGAGGGGAGCGGGCTCTGCACGTAACGCCTGCTCAATGTCCATGTCCAGCTCCCACACTACCGGCGCTACCAGGCAGGAGGCCGGGAGTATGGGAGTATGATCCATGGGCTGATCCTCTGTGTCATACAGCTGGGACAGTGCGTCTGCCTTCACGTTTTGGGAACCTGGTCTGTAGGACCAGGGTGAAAACAAAACGGGTAAAAAACATGGCCCACCTTGCCTGACGAAGATTCAGTCTCCTCGCTGCCCGGATGTACTCCAGGTTGCGGTGGTCAGTCCAGATGAGAAAAGGGTGTTTAGCCCCCTCAAACCAATGTCTCCATGCCTTCAAAGCCTTGACCACAGCCAACAGCTCCCGGTCCCCCACATCATAGTTTCGCTCCGCCGAGCTGAGCTTCCTCAAGAAGAAGGCACAGAGGTGGAGCTTTGGTGGCGTGCCCGAGTGCTGAGAGAGCACGGCTCCTATCCCAGCCTCGGACGTGTCCACCTCCACTATGAACACCAAAGAGGGATCCGGATGGGCCAGCACAGGAGCAGAGGTAAACAGAGCTCTTAGGTGACCAAAAGCCCTGTCCGCCTCAGCCGACCACCGCAAACTTAACGGTCCCCCCTTCAGCAGTGAGGTAATGGGAGCCGCTACCTGACCAAAACCCCGGATAAACCTCCGGTAGTAATTGGCAATCCCTAGAAACCGCTGCACCTCCTTTACCGTGGTGGGAGATGGCCAATTACGCACGGCTGAAATGCGGTCACTCTCCATCTCCACCCCTGAGGTGGAAATGCAGTACACTAGGAAGGAGACGGACTGTTGGAAGAACAGGCATTTCTCAGCCTTGACGTACAGGTCATGCTGCAACAGACGACCAAGCACCCTGCGCACCAGGGACACATGCTCGGCGCGTGTAGCGGAGTATATCAGACTGTCTTCAATATACACCACTACACCCTGCCCGTGCAGGTCCCTGAAAATCTTGTCTACAAAGGCTTGGAAGACTGATGGAGCATTCATCAACCCGTACGGCATGACGAGGTACTCATAATGGCCTGAGGTAGTACTGAAAGCCGTCTTCCACTCATCTCTCTCCCGGATAGACTTCACTCGTCTCCCTCCCGGATATGCACCAGGTTGTAAGCGCTCCTAAGATCTAGTTTGGTGAAAAAGCGCGCCCTATACATAGACTCAATCACTGTGGCTATGAGAGGTAGCGGGTAACTGTACCTCACAGTGATCTGGTTTAGACCTCGATAGCCAATACACGGGCGCAGACCTCCCTCCTTCTTCTTCACAAAAAAATAAACTCGAGGAGGTGGGTGAAGTGGAGGACCGAATGTATCCCTGACAATCCCCCCGTCGATGGGGTGGTAATTGAATAGCCTTCTTTTTGGAGAAGGTGAGAGCCAAATCGGCATATTCAGGGGGCATCCGCACGGTGGAGACCTGGTCTGGACTTTCCACCGTAGTAGCACCAACGGAAACCCCTAAACACCTCCCTGAGCACTCCCGTGACCACCCCGTGAGAGCAAATATAAATACCTCAAAAATGCTATAGCTTCAATTTCTCAAACATATGACTATTTTACACCATTTTAAAGACAAGACTCTCGTTAATCTAACCACATTGTCCGATTTCAAAAAGGTTTTACAGCGAAAGCAAAACATTAGATTATGTCAGGAGAGTACCCTGCCAAAAATAATCACACAGCCATTTTCAAAGCAAGCATATATGTCACAAAAACCAAAACCACAGCTAAATGCAGCAATAACCTTTGATTATCTTTATCTGATGACACTCCTAAGACATTATGTTATACAATACATGCATGTTTTGTTCAATCAAGCTCATATTTATATCAAAAAACAGCTTTTTACATTGGTGTGCGATGTTCAGAAAATGTATCCCCACCGAAAACTTCTGGTGAATTTATTAAATTACTCATCATTAACGTTGACAAAATACATAACAATTATTTTAAGAATTATAGATACAGAACTCCTTTATGCAATCGCTATGTCAGATTTTAAAATAGCTTTTCGGCGAAAGCACATTTTGCAATATTCTGAGTACATAGCTCAGCCATCACGGCTAGCTATTTTGACACCCGCCAACTTCGAGGCACACTAAACTCAGAATTAGTATTAGAAAAATTGTATTACCTTTGCTGATCTTCGTCAGAATGCACTCCCACGACTGCTACTTCCACAATAAATGTTGTTTTTGTTCCAAATAATCCATACTTATGTCCAAATACCTCTGTTTTGTTCATGCGTTCAGGTCACTATCCAAAGGGTAACGCACGAGCGCATTTCGAGACAAAGAAATACAAAATTTTCCATTACCGTACTTAGAAGCATGTCAAACGCAGTTTAAAATCAATTTTTATTATATTTTTCTCGTAAAATAGCGATAATATTCCAATAGTGTATTCATTCAAAGAGGAAAAGAAAAACAGCATGCTCTCGTGAACGAGCATATCCAATCTCTTTGTCACCAGGCAGACCACTGAGAAACTGAGCTACTATACTCTGCCCAGAGGCAGGAGACTCCTCAATCCGCTTTCTGAAGGCTTTAGAGAGCCAATGGAAGCCTTAGAAAGTGCTACGTAACCCCAGAGATACTGTAGTTTCGAAAGAGAATCAAAAGAAGAACTACAAATTCTCAGACAGGCCACTTCCTGCTTGGAATTTTCTCAGGTTTTTGCCTGCAATATGAGTTCTGTTATACACACAAAAACCATTCAAACAGTTTTAGAGACTTCAGAGTGTTTTCTATCCAAATATACTAATAATATGCATATTCCCATTTCTGGGCAAGAGTAGTAACCAGTTTAAATTGGGTACGTTTTTTATCCGGCCGTGAAAATACTGCCCCCTAGCCCAGACAGGTTAACTTTTTAACTTGGGTCAAACGTTTTGGGTAGCCTTCCACAAGCTTCCCACAATAATTTGGGTACATTTTGGCCCATTCCTCCTGACAGAGCTGGTGTAACTGAGTCAGGTTTGTAGGCCTCCTTGCTTGCACACGCTTTTTCAGTTCTGCCCACAAATTGTCTATAGGATTGAGGTCAGGGCTTTGTGAGGGCCCCGTGCTCCATGTTTGGGATGGTGTTCTTCGGCTTGCAAGCCTCCCCCTTTTTCCTCCAAACATAACGATGGTCATTATGGCCAAACAGTTCTATCTTTGTTTCATCAGACCGGAGGACATTTATCCAAAAAGTACGATCTTTGTCCCCATGTGCAGTTGCAAACCGTAGTCTGGCTTTTTTGTTGCGGTTTTGGAGCAGTGGCTTCTTCCTTGCTGAGCGGCATTTCAGGTGATGTCGATATAGGACTCGTTTTACTGTGGATATAGATACTTTTGTACCCGTTTCCTCCAGCATCTTCACAAGGCCCTTCACTGTTGTTCTGGGATTGATTTTCACTTTTCGCAGCAAAGTACGTTCATCTCTAGGAGACAGAACGCTTCTCCTTCCTGAGTTGTATGACGGCTGTGTGGTCCCCTGGTGGTTATACTTGCGTACTATTGTTTGTACAGATGACCGTGGTACCTTCAAACATTTGGAAATGGCTCCCAAGGATGAACCAGACTTGTGGAGGTCTGCAACTTTTTTCTGAGGTCTTAGCTGATTTCTTTTGACTTTCCCATGATGTCAAGCAAAGAGGCACTGAGTTTGAAGGTAGGCCTTGAAATACATCCACAGGTACACCTCCAATTGACTCTAAAGCCATGACATCCTTTTCTGGAATTTTCCAAGCTGTTTAAAGGTACAGTCAACTTATGCATGTAAACTTCTGACCCACTGGAATTGTGATACAGTGAAATAATCTTTCTGTAAATAATTGTTGGAAAAATTACTTGTGTCATGCACAAAGTAGATGTCCTGACCGACTTGCCAAAACTATAGTTTGTTAACAAGAAATTTGTGGAGTGGTTGAAAAATGTGTTTTAATGACTCCAACCTAAGTGTATGTAAACTTCTAACTTCAACTGTATCTTTACGCATTATTTATAATGTGCTTTCTGATTTGTTACCCCATGTCTTATTGTAACCTGTAGTCAAATGTTTGCCACTTTGCTGGCAGAACTAAACACGTCTCTGAAACATTATCTCTGCCTAGGAGTTATATTTGTTACAGGATGGCATTACCTAGTTTCCTTTTTGGCACCCGTATTCTTCAGTTTATGTGTCTGTGTCTCACCTTGACCCTCATGGCCACTGGCTAGGTGCGATAAGATAAACGGTTAATGACAGGGTTGTAGTACACTCTAAACTTCAGAGGAATGCAGAACTAGCCATATATCATTTTTTCACTTCTTCCCTATTCCTCTCCTGACCTTAAAACACACTCGCTAGGCTTACTGACATAAATACGTTGGTTGCCTTTAAAGGTCGACTTTGAGCAAAAATGCAAGAATATCGGATCAATACACCATCATACTAGGTGATTTAATGGTTAAAAAAAGAAAGGAGAAAAAAAAGATGAATAAGAAATTTGGCTTCAGAAGTGCCATTTCTTACCGATATCCACAGCTTTCGTCCAAAAACAATGTGTGAATTACTGCCCAGCAAACCAACGTTGGTTCTCTAACGGTTCCCAGAACATTCATTAGGTCGCTGCAAATGTTCTCATAACACAAAAACAGTCCAACCGTAGTGATCATTATACAATGTTTGTATAAAACATTCACCTGATGTTGCAAGAACATTCCTAGAACATAAAAACAGACTTATTTTATTCTTATAACATTAACGGAATGTCCTATGCAACCTAACTTAAACATTGTATGAATGTCATCACAACTGAGCATATTTTGAGTTTTGGGAACCTATCGCTTGTAATGTACCCACAGTGTTTCCACAACCTAATTACATGTTCTGGAAACCTTGAAAGAACAGATGAAATGTGTTCTGGGAACGTTCTTGTAACATCAGGTTAATGTTTTTTGCACTCTAAAAGAAACATCATCCGCACAACTGGACAGTTTTGTGTTTTGGGAGCATATCTTTTGTGATGTTTCCACCAGACGGTTCCCACAACCTAATGAAACATTCTGGGAACCATTAAATAACATACAAAATGTGTTCTGGGAATGGTCTTGTAACATCAGGTGAATGTTTTAGCATCCTAAAATAAACCCTGTAGAATCATCCGTATAACTGGACAGTTTTTGTGTTTTGGGAACATCTCTTTTGTGGTGTCCCCACAATGTTCCCACCAGACTGTTCCCCCAACCTAATGTAACATTCTGGGAACATTTAAAGAACAGATTTAACTTGTTATAGGAACGTTTTTGCAACATCAACCAAATGTTATAAACAAACACGCAAACGTTCAGGGAATGGTCTGTGGTGGTTGTTACAGATGTTGTGCACAACATTTTAGTGAATGTTAGGAGAACATTCCAAGGAAATTCCATCTAAAACATTTTTGATAAATAAATAGATTTTATCGAAAACATTCTCTGAATGTTTTTGGGATTTTATCATCCTAATGTTAGATAAAACCCTAACTATAACTTTATGGCAATCTTAGCTAATGTTCTGTGAATGTTCCCAGCTAGCTAGCCTCTGCATAGTCCCCAACAACCGGATACTCCAGTTTGCAGGGGAAATGGAAAGAGATCCTGTGACGTGACTTCCGCTTTTGGACGTTAACAAGGCAACACTCCATCTTAACTCCTCCACATTTACCAGATTGGTTGAACCGTGTAGAACAGAACCTCCCCCCAACAGTTGTTTTCTTCTTGTCAAGACCAGTATGTAGGGGATCTAGTTTCAGACGTTTCTTTTACATCTGCTACGTTAGATTACTCGCTAACTAAAGTAGCTAACTTAGCTAACAAACTAGTTATGTCGGTCGCGGTCTGCATGAACAGAATGACATATCAATGAACCACTAAACGCACACCCCATTTCTGTTTGAGAAATCATAGCAATATTCCTACAGTGAAATAATTGTTTTCCCAAGAAATATGTGTGTGTTTACTAGACTGCTAGCCCATTTTGACTTGTTACCACTGGGTCAGTAACAGTCTTTCAAGTCTTTCAACAGATCAATAATTAACTATGAGCCCAATAATTTGTTTCCTCATTGGTTGCTGCCCTCTGTTGACAGATAAGCAAAATTACATTGAACATATGATCTCTTGCTCCTTCCTTCCTTCCTTCCTTCCTTCCTTCCTTCCTTCCTTCCTTTCTGTCCCTCTCTCTCTCCCTCTCTCTAGCTGGACGGTAGGAGCACGCATGCCCCTGTCTCCCCAGCAGGGGGTCTGAGGATTCTGGAGAGCTCCTCTCGTATCTACCTGAAGACAGACTTTGGCCTCTCCGTGGAGTTTGATGGACACAGCAGAGCAGGTAACACCACCGTTACATCACAGCCAAAGGAGAGTTTAAATTATTGGTATCTCACCAGTCTCTCTGATAACAGGACAGTAAGATAGCTGTACAGACAGTGTTTACTGCCCAATATATCTGTTATCTGTGGACAGATAATATTATCATAATAGTATAATTAAAATGTTCACCTTTTATCATATCTTGCAGAAATATGGTAACAAGGCAACATACTTTATCAATCCAAACACATATGTGTATGATGTGCCATAAAATGTAATGTGTATGATGTGCTATAGATGTGTGATGTATTCTTTATGATATACAGTAAACTGCTTTATGATATAAAGTAAACTGTTACAGAACATAGACGTACTGACTGAATGAACTCACTTCCATGTCTTTATTTTGCATAGTAATCATCCTGCCCCACACCTACAAGAGGAGATTGGGAGGCCTGTGTGGCAACTTTGACGGCAAGAAGAAGAATTACATGATGAAGCCGAACGGTAACCAGGCCAATATCGTCAAATAATTTGGAGAGAGCTGAAGAGTGACAGAGGACGGACTGAGCATAACATGGAGGTACGGAGTCACAGAGACAGTACTAGCTACCACTACCACATTAATGTCTGCAATATCGTGTGTACAGAGTGTACAGTATGACATCCATATTAGGAACTCCCTCAGTTGTCACTTTTGTCAAATCTCAACTTTTAACTATCTCTTAACCAAGCAGATACAGTATATTTGACTTTTATTTAACTAGGAAAGTCAGTTAAGAACAAATTCTTATTTACAATGACAGCCTAGGAACAGTGGGTTAACTGTTTTCTTCAGGGGCAAAACAACATATTTTGACCTTGTCAGCTCAGGGATTCAATCTAACAACATTTCGGTTACTGGCCCAACACTCTAAACATTAGGCTACCTGCCGCCCCAGGGGAATATTTTTTATTGTAAGGAAATATTATATCTTTAAAGAGCACCAACACCAAAACTGACTCATTCTTCTTTTATGTTTTCAGAGGATCATCTCCCCTTCGTAACTTTGCCTATGACCAGTGACCTGGCCTCAATGCATCAAGACCATTGAAAGTGTGTTTTTTTTCTTCTCATAGACAGACACATTCCTTCCTACAATGGGCACATCCCTTTCTACAATGGACACAGTGCATTTGAAAGCACTTTGGTTAAAAAAAAGGGGGTTTTGTAGACTATGGATCAATAAAGTATTCTACTTCTTCCATATGACTGTTGGTTTAAATCCTGTTGTTTCTGCAGCTTATGACCCACCTGTGTGCCTTACAGTAGTAGGTTATTTACACAGTTTTCCTAGTGTAAGAATCAATGTACACACATGACACTTCCCACTTGAAAAAATGATACAGTTTACTATAGAATACTACAGTTCAGACCCCAGTCCTACCTACTTGAAGGTTATGGAAAATGTGCTCATTTAGTATTTCTACAATAGGTGGAGAAAGCCTCCACTTCTATGTCAAAGATAATAAAACAAAAACACGATAGTAAATAGTACAGTAATATCAGCAAAAACGCTACAGTAAATACTACACTCCACAAAAACACTACAGTAAATAATACTGTATACTACAATCTGCAAAAACACTACATGAATTACTATAGTATATACTACAGTTTTATTTTACTACAGTATTTATACTATATTTAACTGTGCATACTGCAGTATATTACAGTAAACTCTACAGTGAATACTATACCATAGTATAATACCGTTTTTGTTTTCATGAGGGTTATACTTGTATATTACTGCTAACGTGTAATATTTATTCGAAGGCCCACATTCCCTTAGCTTTAGACTGATGTCCAATACCTCAGTGACTGTAATGTACAATATTACTGTATGATAATAGAAAACGATGCAAATCAATGATGTTTAAGCATTTAAGCTTTTGTTTTTCCCACTGAATGTATGTTTTATTTCTTGAATTATTGATCTATGCTTGATATTCATTTTATAAGATCTTAGTGTGAATAATAAATTATTATTCACACTGCACCAATTCTATATGTGTTGAAAACAATAGGGCAAGGGCAAGTTTAATAAGGGGTAAAAAAAAAAATGCTTAGAGGGCATTGTTGTAAAACTCAAGTGATTTGACCTAGACCCCTGGTTATAGTGTATTATTTATAATCTCAATCAGTCTGGTCATGTGTGTCTCCATTGGTCTAGTCCAGTGGCGGTCAATGCCATTTAAGATGAGGGAGTACGATTATCTTTTTTTCATGAGCATGGCATTATTTCTATCACAGCATATTGGATGACTGTCATTCATATTCCATTCATTCAGTTCAATGTAACATCGATAGGTTTAGGCTACTAAATGATACTTTAATTTTCCCTATACCCATAATGAGGTTGCTACAACCTAGCTTATGAATGAAAGTTTACAACGTCGAGAGAAAATGTTTGTGACAGATAGTGACACATAGGCAGACAGTGACACATTCAGTACTACCTTGCACACACTTGCCTGCATCTAGTTGATCTAGGATGTAATCATTAGTACAACAGTTGCAAACGAGAGTTTCTATTGGACAAATTCAGGTATGTTTATCCTGGTTTTGTTCAGTTTGCTTCAGCGGAATAAATACACCCCTGATCATGCACAGTTCACTTTCATAGCAGCCACATTGCATCAATCAAATGTATTTATAAAGCCCTTTTTACATCAGCCGATGTCACAAAGTTCTATACAGAAACTCAGCCTAAAACCCCAAACAGCAAGCAATGCAAATGTGGAAGCACAGTGGCTAGGAAAAACGTCCTCGAAAGGCAGGAACCTAGGAAGAAACCTAGAGAGGAACCAGGCTCTGAGGGGTGGCCAGTCCTCTTCTGGCTGTGCCGGGTGGAGATTATAACAGTACATGGCCAAGATGTTCAAACGTTCATAGATGACCATCAGGATCAAATAATAATAATTGTATTCATTCTCGCATCTATGCGCTCTCCTCCTCTCACCTTTTCCCTTTGCTTGTGGACTTCAATGCACAACACCTCAGCTACCACATCCTACATCATTGTCACCATAGCTAATAGAACTAATGTGTTAGTAAACCCGCAACAATCATACAGTAACATTAGAGTGTAGAGCAAGCCGTTGCCCCGGTGGCAAAAAATGAGTAAAACCAAAAACTTACCTTGGAAGAATTCCAGTGCTGTGTTGGATAGTCATAGCCAGCTAGCTAACATAGCATCCCTCTGTTTAAGCAGGGTGTTTAAGTAGGCTAAGCTAGTTAACTGCATTTGCTAGCTAAGTAAGTGAAACTGAAAGTTTCTCTCCCTCTCTCTCTCTTGCTTCTTCAGTTTGGAAGAAATGAATTTGTATAAAACTGTTCAACTAATGTATTTCTCTCTCTTTGAGTCAACTACTCACCACAATTATGCACTGCAGTGCTAGCTAGCCGTAGCTGATGCTTTCAGTACTAGATGCATTCTCTGATCCTTTGATTGGGTGGACAATATGTCAGTTCATGCTGCAAGAGCTCTGATAGGTTGGAGGTCATTCTCCAGAAGTTGTCATAATGACTGTGTAAGTCTATGGAAGGGGGTGAGAACCATGATTCTTTTAGGTTTTGTATTGAAGTCAATGTACCCAGAGGAGGACGGAAGCTAACTGTCCTCTGGTTCCACCATGGTGCTACCCTACAGAGTGCTGTTGAGGCTACGGTAGACCTTAATTGAAAAACAACGTGTTTTAATCAATTATTTAGTGGCATGTGAATATATTTAGTATAGTTTTATCTAAAAATTATAACTTTTTAAATGTTTTACTATTTTTATTTTTATGAAATTCACTGAGCAGGATGGTCCTCCCCTTCTTCCTCTGAGGGGCCTCCACTAGTCTAGTCAGTGGACACACCATTCCTTACATGTCAAACATGAACCAATAATGAAAAGAATGTTGTTGTTAGTAAATCATTAGACGCCACTTTGACTTTTAGGGAAACGTGTACAACCAGTGATGTCTATAAAGCCTGAATGACTGACGGGGCACTGTATTGAAGCCATTGCGATGCCATCTTGGTACTCCTCCTCCATTGTAAAAAAGATTTTGTAAGCTATAGAAATGCATTTATTTATGTCTACATTCATTTTTGACATGTTTATTATATTACAGACACCAAAAAAAAAAATATATATATATATATAAAATATATATATATATGTTTTTTTAGTACTAATGTTACTGTCTCCACTACAATAGCAAAATACTTAAATAGATGTCATTTTATCCTTTAAACACTTAATTGAAATACTGTAGAATTCCATTAATTCCTATGGAGGACTGCTCCTTCTGGGGAGAACCAATATGGCCGACCGGTGGCTTCAAAGCCTCTCAATGGCCAATACATAGCATCAGCAATCCAGGGTTTATAAACATGGTTGGGTGCGACTGTGGTGTCTGAGGTAATAGGATATTACCAAATTCTCTAAGCACAATAGGTGTTTGTGCACCAAGCACACAATTGGATTGTTTGTCTTCATATGTGTGCCACCGTGCATATGATGAATATTGTATTCATTCATACCCACCTAAATTAATGTTTACCACATTTGGCTGTAAGACAGCAGGATGGATGGGTCTACAGTACACATTGTGCTTCTGATGCTGTTGCTGCTTCCAACAGTTAGGGAAAAGAGGGAAAGGAAAATTATTGACATATAATTGATGAAGTTTATTTCCAAAACGCTATATCCATTTTAAAATGATAAACATGGATTAGCTAGCACAACGTGCCGTTGGAACACAGGAGTGATTGTTGCTGATAATGGGCCTCTGTACGCCTATGTAGATATTCCATAAAAAAATCTGCCATTTCCAGCTACAATAGTCATTTACAACATTAACAATGTCTACACTGTATTTCTGATCAATTTGATGTTATTTTAATGGATATAAAATCTTCTTTTCTTTCAAAGACAAGGACATTTCCAGGTGACAAAAAATATTGAACGGTAGTGTAAATATTCAGACCGTTTACTCAGTACTTTGTTGAAGCATCTTTGGCAGCGATTACAACCTTGATTCTTCTTGGGTATGATGCTACAAGCTTGGCACACCTGTATTTGGGGAGTTTCTCCCATTCTTCTCTGCAGATCCTATCAAGCTCTGTCAGATTAAATGGGGAGCGTCACTGCACAGCTACTTTCAGGTCTCTCCAGAGATGTTCAATCAGGTTCAAGTCTGGGCTCTGGCTGGGCCACTCAAGGACATTCAGAGACTTGTCCCAAAGTCACTCCTGGGTTGTCATGACTCCTGGGTTGTCCTGTTGGAAGGTGAAACTTCGCCCCAGTCTGAGGTCCTGAGTGCTCTGGAGCAGGTTTTCATCAAGGATCTCTCTGTACTTTGCTCCATTCATCTTTTCCTCAACCCTGACTAGTCTCCCAGTCCCTGCCACTGAAAAACATCGCCACAGCATGATGCTACCACCCCCATGCTTCAATGTAGGGATGCTGCCAGGTTTCCTCCAGACGTGACATGTTCAATCTTGGTTTCATCAGACCAGAGAATCTTGCTTCTCATGATCTGAGAGTTTTTAGGTGCCTTTTGGCAAACTCCAACAGGGCTGTCATGTGACTTTTACTGAGGAGTGGCTTCCGTCTGGCCACTCTACCATAAAGGCCTGATTGGTTGAGTGCTGCAGAGATGGTTGTCCTTCTGGAAGATTATCTTATCTCCACAGAGGAACTCTGGAACTCCTTCAGTGTGATCATCGGGTTCTTGGTCACTTCCCTGACCAAGGCCATTCTCCCCCAATAGCTCCGTTTGGCCAGGCGGCCAGCTCGGGGAAGAGTCTTGGTGGTTCCAAAATTCTTCCATTTAAGAATGACGGAGGCCACTGTGTTCTTGGGGACCTTCAATGCTGCAGACATTTTTTTAATGTCTTTTCCCAGATCTGTGCCTTTACACAATCCTGTCTCTGAGTTCTACGGACAATTCATTCGACCTCATGGCTTGGTTTTTGCTCTGATATGCATTGTCAACTGTGGGACCTTATATAAACAGATGTGGGACTTTCCAAATCATGTCCAATCAATTGAATTTACCACAGGTGGACTCCAGTCAAGTTGTAGAAACAGGATGTACCGGAGCACAATTTTGCGTCTCATAGCAAAGGGTCTGAATACTTATGTAAATAATGTATTTCTGTTCCTTATATTTAATACATTTGCAAACATTTCTAAAACCCTGTTTTCGTCTTTTTCATTATGGGGTATTGTGTGTAGATTGATGAAGAAAAATATTTTTTCAATCCATTTCAGAATAAGGCTGTTACTTAACAAAATACGGAAAAAAGTAAAAGGGTATGAATACTTTACGAATGCACTGTACCTATAACTAAAGGAAGAAAGGATGACCTTACAAGGTATCACAAGCAGTTGTACCTCTTTAAAAAAAATATGTAACCTTTATTTCTGAGTGTACATACAAAAGCAACCAGTTGAAATCATTCTTATTTCATAACATATGACATGTTTTGTCAACAGTCTGTTGTTTGAATCGTGACTTTTAACTGCTACCATTATTCCTTGTTTTTTAAAGTGTTCACCCCTCCAAAGCCAGTCACACAAGAGCTAACCACAGGAGAAAGTACTACTACACCTTCACCATCTAATACAGTAGACAGCAGTACTACACCTTCACCATCAGTAGACAATAGTACTACAACTTCACCATCTAATGCAGTAGACAGTAGTACTACACCTTCACCATCTAATACAGTAGACAGCAGAACTACACCTTCACCATCAGTAGACAGCAGTATTTTATCTTCACCATCTAATTCAGTAGACAATAGTACTACAACTTAACCATCTAATACAGTAGACAATAGTACTACAACTTCACCATCTAATTCAGTAGACAATAGTACTTCAACTTCACCATCTAATACAGTAGACAATAGTACTACAACTTCAACATCTAATTCAGTTGACAATAGTACTACAACTTCACCATCTAATTCAGTAGACAATAGTACTACACCTTCACCATCTATTTCAGTAGACAGTAGTACTACACCTTCGCCATCAGTAGACAATAGTACTACAGTTTCACCATCTAATACAGTAGACAGTAGTACTACACCTACACCATCTAATACAGTAGACAGTAGTACTACACCTTCACCATCAGTAGACAATAGTACTACAGTTTCACCATCTAATACAGTAGACAGCAGAACTACACCTTCACCATCTAATACAGTAGACAGCAGAACTACACATTCACTATCTAATAATGTAGACAGTAGTACTACACCATCACTGTCAGTAGACAATAGTACTACAGTTTCACCATCTAATACAGTAGACAGCAGTACTACACCTTTACCATCTAACACAGCAGGCAGGACTGCTAAACCTTCAGAATCTAAAACAGTAGACAGCAATACTCCACCTTCACCAGAAGATGCTAGCACAATAACAGCAGTCACAACGTCCACTCCTCTTGGTGAGTGTATGATGATATCCAGGTATTCTATCCTGCAGAAAGAAACAATGTATACTGAACAAAAAAATAAGCACAGCATGTAAAGCATTGATCTCATGTTTCATGAGCTGAAATAAAAGATCCCAGAAAATGTCCTTATGCACAAAAAGCTTATTTCTCTAAAATGTTGTGCACAAATTTATTTACATCCATGTTAAGTGAGAATTTCTCCTCGGCCAAAATAATCCATTCACTTGACAGGTGTGGAATATAAAAAAATATGATTAAACAGAACAATCATTACACAGGTGCACCTTGTGTTGGGGGCAATAAAAGGCCACTCTAAAATGGGAAGTTTTGTCACACAACACCATGCCACAGATGTCTCAAGTTTTGAGGCAGCGTGCATTTGGCATGCTGACTGCAGGAATGTCCACCAGAACTATTGCCGGAGAACTGAATGTTAATTTCTCTACCATAAGCCACCTCCAACGTCGTTTTAGAGAATTTGGCAGTACGTCCAACCGGCCTCACAACCATAGACCATGTGTAACCACGCCAGCCCAGGACCTCCACATCTGGCTTCTTCACCTGCGGGATCGTCTGAGACCAGCTACCAGCTGATGAAACTGTGGGTTTGCACAACCTAATCATTTCTGCACAAACTGTCAGAAACCGTCTCAGGGAAGCTTGTCTGCATGCTCGTTGTCCTCATGAGACAAATGGTGGGCACACCACATACAGACTGGTTTTGTGATCCACGCCTAAAGTTATTTTTTGAAGGTATCTCATGTTGCGTTTATATTTTTGTTCAGTGTAGTTTACCATTTTATCCAGGATAAGCACCTGTTTCAAAAAAGAATGGCACATCAGTAAATAGTGCTCACTTATTAATATCCCTTTTCACTTTTCTTTTTAAAACAGACAACAAAACAGGGGTCAAACACAGGAGGAAGCAATACTACACCTTCACCGCTAGAGGGTAGCACAGTCGCAAAAGTCACAGCCTCCACTGCTCTGGGTGAGTATCTGAACTGTCAATCATACCTCTAATCACACCTATCCCCTAGTTGTATGGACCAAGAATGAATGCAGCAAATTACAAATTGTTTATCATATACAAGGATTATTTCAGAACTTGGATCAACATGGACTCTTCAAGCAACACATACCGCCCCTGCTGTGTCTAACCCGGTACGTACCATTACCAGTCCAGCAGTCAAGTCATTTTGATCACACAACTGACACAACACCACCAGTCATAACACTGTTCCACAATATGCACAGCACAACCATTGTCTCCAGGGACACAACCGCGATAGACCATAAGAACATCATAACCTCTTACAAAGGTAGGCTATAGTCCCTACTGCCAAGTTGCTCAAGAAGGAAATTATGGATTTTGTATAGGCCATACTTTACAGTCCAGTATGGGTAGGATCATCATCTTAAAACTGATCATGTGAAATCGTGATCTTTTTTTCTCACAGATACCAAAACTCTGATCGCCCATTTGAGGGTCTCTATTGTTTCAGCTGGGGAGAGAAGTGAGGAGGAGATCATTGAGGCGTTGCACAATGTCCGTGAAGCTTACAATCATCAACTCTGACACGGCTTCATTATTCAATAAAACATTAGAAATCCCTACATAACCAGCATGAACCATAAATAGGCTATATTAAATCAACCTGCTGAGACGCCAGGAAGGAGAGGCTTTATTTGTCACGAGATTTTCCTCTTCCTCTCCTCCTAGCTTGCAGCCCAGGTCCAAGCCTTTCTACAGAGGGAGTACTGTAAAGACTGCACACTCAGGATTAGAAACATCAGATGGACATGAGACCAACATTTGATCCAAACCATTAACCCAAACAATCTTATGAGGTCCCTGGCACTATCCCTCATCGTATAACCCTAATACACACTAGGGTTCCAGGAGGGTTCTTCAGCTGTTCCCATAGGTTCCAGGTAGAACCCTTTTTGGTTCCAGGTAGAACTCCTTTGGGTTCCATGTAGAACCCTCTGTGGAAAGTGTTCTACATGGAACCCAAAAGAGCTCTAACCTGTAATCAAATAGGTTCTACCTGGAACAAGAAATTGTTCTTCAAAGGGTTCTCCTATGGGGACAGCAGAAGAACACTTTTAGGTTCTAGATAGCACCTTTTTTTCTAAGAGTGTAGCCTGGGTCCCACAGATATACCTACCTCTGAATCTCCACAATGCCAGGTCACACTTTTAAGCCATTTTGATTTTGGTTCCGGCTATATCTTTTTCAGACTAATGAAACATATGGCCTATTAATTAGAAAAATGTGTATTTAACCATATTTAACCAGGTTGGCCAGACATTTGCGAGTGTGGGCGTTTGATGCTGTTTGGGCATTTGTCAAAAGGAGGCAGTAGAACATTTTCTTCTTTCCAACAGAAGCACAGTAAAATAAGCTTTCCTCTTTTGTTTCAACACCGTTTCATAAGTGGCTACAAAACAAAGTTATTTAGTGCAATTTGTGCAACAAATGCATTATTTACAAAATACACACAATGTTTTCATTTTTAGGTTAAACCATTTGTGCAGTTTTGAACGAATTCAGATGTGTACACGCAAAAAGAAAGAACAATATCAGCCAGAGCAGCGTGATATTATCCTTCCGCTACACATCATTTTCTCGTAGGCGTAGCCAACATTTTTTATGCTTTTACACGTGTTCCAAACTTCAGATAGGACAACAGGCGCTGATGTGAGAAAGCAGGAGCAGTAGGAGCACAGCGCAAAAAATCTAATTATGAGAGAAGAGGAAGGAGATTCCACCGCCCCGGGGACCGCGTTGTCTTTTATAGCTACACCCGCTCTGTCCGTTAGATCCAATTAGGGCAGTGCAGGCACGATCTGACCCAGGATGCTGCTCCTTCTGACCCGGGAAATTATGTTGTCCTCAAGGCCTACTCTCACCGCCTTTGACCAAGCTGTTAAAAGGTATCGACAGTCATAGGTTAGGTATACCCATCTATTCTCAGCCACAATAGCCTTGGTTACCCCACTGAAGACACCGAACTAGGCTACAAACACTGCCGATTAATTGTAAAACACATAGCTTACATTTGCCACTTCATAAACTGGAATTTGTTTACTTTCTCTGTGTACCAACGCATGCCAAATATCTGACCATGCTTAATGCGGAGAACATAATACGAGTGCAAGTGGAATCTGCACGAGCGCATTTAGGGATTGTGGACCTTTCGAGTCCGTTACTTTGACGCGCTGGCTCGATGCGCGGCCACTATCACAAGCGGGCAGAGCGCGCGCGTTTGATTTGCCTCAAACGCCACGGTGATATGAGCCTCGTCTCGTGGCACGGATTCGGGAGGGGGTGTTAAAGGTAGAACAGAACGATACGTTGTTCGTCGTCGTAGTCGTCCCTCTCAATCCCGGTTGTTTATTTCAACGCATCGTTGTAGCAGTGCGTGGTGCAAATGTTAAGCGTATGTTCTCATTGCGCACATCTCCACAATCCTGCTAGATGCAATTTATGTTAGTTCTCTTGACTGATAAAAGGTTCGCCTTTCGCCATCTCGGTTTGTAAACTCAGCTCATGTAGGGTCACTGAGGGGTTGAAATCAGACCAACCCTTTAGCTCTGAACACACAGTATTAGCTTCCCAAGGCAATGGCATAGGAATGCCACTCAGACCATGGCTCTGAGTAGGAGCGTATAACTTTGGGCTTGATTATGGTTAACTTGTATTTTTATTTTTTATTTTTAGACCAGTCAATGCTTAGACCAAGGTCTCTTTTCCAGATGAGCCCTGTGTAGCACCACAATACACATTAACATACAATAAACACATTAAACTACACATTCGAATACATATAAAATTACACGTTATTATACACAACAACACACGTAAAGCAAAACACAATCGTAAAAAACAGACACATTCTTCAGTAAAAAGGACCCTTAGCAACCATCTGAAAAGCCCTAGAGGCACCAATTCCTCAATTTTTTAAGTGCATTGTAGATCATTCAACACATAAAGTGCAACAAAAAAAAAGCAGATCTACCCAACTCAGTGTAGATCAAACGGATCTCCAGAGTCAGTCATCCCTGAGCCCTGGTCCGGTAGGCCTTACATCTATACAGTAGATTATAAGGTAAGGTATGACAAAAGTTTATGCAAGAGGGTTTTATAGACAAAAAGAGTGCAATGTATCAATCTACAAGACTACAAGGAGGGCCAGCCCACATTCTGATACAAAAAGCAATGATGCGCACTGAACCTATCGCACGCAATAAAGTGCAATGCGCTATGATAAACTGCACCCAATGACTTCAATGCAGTGCCTTCTGCATTCATATAGACGATATCGCCATATTCAATAACCGGAATGAATGTTGACTGAATTATTAGTTTTCTGCTATTTAAAGACAGACAGGGCCAGTTCCTATAGAAGAAGCCTATTTTATTTCTTCATTTATTAACTAATTAATCAACATGCTTTTTGAAAGATAGCTTTTCAACAATCCAGATGATATTTATAGGGGCACCATCCAAATTACATATGCATAAATCATTAGATATGTGATGTGGAAATTAACCTACACTTGTTTTTAACTGTATTAAGTACCAATTTCAGTTCAACAAATGCTTGGCAGATTGAAGCTCTGACAGAGCCTGGTCAGCTGTGTGGGCAATAGCACACCACAGTGTCATCTGCATACAGGGGATTCTTTTTTTTCAATTTTTTCATGTAAATAGTAAAAAGAACCAGACCAAGAATCGATCCCTGTGGGACACCCTTTGTTATGTCCAGAAAATCTGATTTAACACCATCAGTAAATACACACTGTGTTCTGTCCTTTAAATAATTTTCAAACCAGCTACATGCAGCCTGGTCCAAGCCAATTGATGAAAGCCTCTAAATTAGTAATGAGTGATCCACAGTGTCGAAGGCTTTAGACAGGTCAATAAAAAGGTCTGCACAATGTTTATTTTTATCCAAACAATTAAGAACATAATTTAAAACCAAAGAAGTAGCAGAGATAGTACTATGACCTGGTCTGAAACCTGACTGGTGTACATTTAGAATACATTTTGAAGTTAAAAGGATCTAAGTTGAGTATTTACCAAGGATTCTCGAATTTTTGTTGGCAAGAGAGTTAGGAAATGGGGTGATAGTTATTTGGGTCACAAGGGTCACCACCTTTGTGAAGGGGGAGTATATTGGCTGCCTTCCAGACCCTGGGGATGGTACCAGAAATAATTGTAAGGTAAACATTTGTGTTAAAGATTCTGCAATCCGAGGAGGATCAAGCTGCAGCAAGAAAGGATCAAGCAAATCAGCCCAAGTGGATCTTGGACAAGGCATCAAGCACAAGACAAGAAGAAAGTTGTTGAAATTAAAAAATGTTTCACTGATGTTGACAGAACTTCCATTGAGCCAACTATAGGCTGGGAGAGTGGGTCAGTTAAACCACAATTTCTTTCAAAGAAAACAAAAAAAAATCCCTACAATGGATAAATGTGTACAGTATTTTGGCTTATGGCCACATCCATAACCAAAAGCAACATTTGGGGGTAATAGTGATATTTAGAGAACATGATGCCACAAGAGTTGATTTCACGTACTGTATATAGCCACCATTCACCCTTTTTTCACTCTGTCACATTTGAAGATATTGTAATCAGCCATGTCAATGTCCTTATCCGGAATCAAGCCATTTACCCAAGTCTCTGTGAGAACCAAAATATCCGGGCTCATGTCATGCAAGAAGTTCCATCTTTGACATCAAACTCTGTACGTTGATATGTAACAACCCAAGTCCTCTATGTGATTTGTAAACAGCATGGGTATCCATATTATTTATGGTAGTTGATATAATAGCACTGGACAAGCTTACCACAGTGGCCTCCTCAATTGGGCTAACAGTAACAGAGCTAACTGTGGGATTCAACTTGATGGTCACCAGATTATTAGTGAAAATGCCCCTGGAAATCTGCAGCAGTATGATGATAACGCTGTGAAATAGTGGGAACGGGGAAAGTTAACTGAGCAGGGGTTGGGCTGTTTTTGAGTCAATGCTATGACAAGCCTATGACATACACTACATGACCTAAAGTATGTAGACACCTTCTTGTCGAACATCTCATTCCAAAATTCATGGGCATTAATATGGAGTTGGTCCCCCCTTTGCTGCTATAACAGCCTACACTCTTCTGGGAAGGCTTTCCACTAGATGTTGGAACATTGCTGCAGGGACTTGCTTCCATTCAGCCACAAGAGCATTAGTGAGGTCGAGCACTGATGTTGGGCGATTAGGCCTGGCTCGCAGTCTGCGTTCCAACTCATTCAAAAGGTGTTTGATCGGGTTGAGGTTAGGGCTCTGTGCAGGCCAGTCAAGTTCTTCCACACCAATCTCGACAAATCATTTCTGTATGGACCTTGCTTTGTGAATGGTGGTATTGTCATGCTGAAACAGGAAAGGGCCTTCCCCAAACTTTTGCCACAAAGTTGGAAGCACAGAATCGTCTAGAATGTCATTGTTTTCTGTAGCATTAAGATTTCCCTTCACTGGAACTAAGGGGCCTAGCCTGAACCATGAAAAACAACCCCAGATCATTATTCCTCCTCCACCAAACTTTACAGTTGGCACTATGCAGTCGTGACAGGTAGCGTTCTCCTGGCGTCCACCAAACCCAGATTTGTCCGTCTGACTGCCAGATGGTGGAGCGTGATTCATCACTCCAGAGGACGTGTTTCAACTGCTCCAGAGTCCAATGGTGGCAAGTTTTACACCACTCCAGCCGATGCTTGTCATTGCGCATGGTGATCTTAGGCTTGTGTGTGGCTGCTCGGCTATGGAAACCCTTTTTATGAAGCTCCTTTCGAACAGTTATTCTGCTAACGTTGCTTCCAGAGGCATTTGGAACTCAGTAGTGAGTGTTGCAACCCGAGGACAGACGATTTTTACACGCTTCAGCACTCAGCGGTACCATTCTGTGAACTTGTGTGGCCTACCACTTCGCAGCTGAGCCGTTGTTGCTCCTAGACATTTCCTCTTCACAATAACAGCACTTACAGTTGACGGGGCAGCTCTAGCAGGGCACAAATCTGATTAAGTGACTTGTTGGAAAGGTGGCATCCTATGACGGTGCCACGTTGAAAGTCACTGAGCTCTTCAGTAAGGCCCTTCTACTGTCAATGTTTGTCTATGGAGATTGCATGGCGGTGTGCTCGATTTTATACACCTGTCAGCAACGAGTGTGGCTGAAATAGCAGATCCCACTCATTTGAAGGGGTGTCCACATACTTTTGTATGTGTAGTGTAAGTTACCTATATGATTTGTTTACTTTAGTTTATTAGGATCCCCAGTAGCTACTACACATGCAGCAGCTACTTTTCTTGGGCTCCACAGAAAACGTATAAATACATGACAAAATACAGTACAGCAATAGACAAGAACAATATAAGATATTACTTAACATTCAAAATAAAATAAGAGTTATATATAGGACTGAATTCCAAGAGACAACAAAAATACTATTTGCACGCTATTCATAGCTACATATTGATATTTGTATATACAGTACAGTTGAATTAGATCTTTAGAAAAAGGAAAGGCGCTGTGATACAATATATTTTTTGTATCTGTGTTTAAAAGATTAACTTTCTTTAAAACCTCCAGGGCTCTATTTTAACAAACGTAACACAATGATAAATCTAAGCGCAGTCGGTAGCGCTATAGGTTCAGCGGTGTGTCAGAAATATCTTTGCTATTTTCACTATCACAATTATTGGCGCACTTGCTCAGGTGTGGCACGAAAAGGCTAGGTTTTGATGAATTAACAAGTTGTGGGCGTGTAGAGGCTTGGCCCCACATTGGCCAATCAGAACGTGCTCCATGGCGAAATATGTGGTTGCTTCAAGTTGTGTATTTACGGTCTTTTATGTATTGACTTGGAATCAATTCCACTGCCAATGTTTGTCCGTTTTAGTTTGTTAAATGGCTTACAGAAATGAAATAACAAAATGTAGACCTATCTTTGCTGAACACGTTAACGTGAACCAATTTGCAGTCCACATTGTTCTAAGTAGTTGCATTATGGCTGAGCATGTACATGCAAAACATTGTCAATAAGCAAGATTCAATTCATTATTGATAAGGCCTAAAATGAGAACGAATCATTCTAATACGTTTGGTTGTAATACAATTGAACTGAAAACAAGCAATTTTTACAGGTTACAGATAACTTCTAAATACGAGATTCACAGGTATTCACCGAGGTTCTCATCTCTCATTTCACGATGGGCATGGACACGTAGCCAACATCATGGAGGGGGTTTTACGCAAGTCCAAATCTGAACTTGCATGGCTAAAATAATGTGGGCCTGCCTACAATGCAAAGATTAAAAGGGAATGTCAGCTCACTGTTTTACTTCTCTCAAACTTAATATTTTAATAAAGCTTTGGTGATTAAGATTCATTTCCAAGCGGTCTCAGGAGCCAAACCCTTCATCGGCTGTCTTGACCACTTCACGATTGCATTGGGCAGACAAAAAAAAGGCTTAATTGAGAGGAGGGGGCGCTACGCTTGGTTTTTAATCAAAACAAAACGAAATGGGGAAAAAATATTAGTTTTTTATGTTTCTAAATACGAAATTGACAGGCACATTAGGCTACCCTTGTTCCATGCGCATATGGGCGGTTTGCGTCACAGCTGGATAGGCTGCGTTTCCGCTGTCAAAATTCATGCCATAATCAACTGTGATACTGCTAAAACTAGCTTTTAGTTGGTCTTAAATATCCCTATCAGCGCTGCCTGAAATTAGCACGTTGGATCATGTTTTTAATGGCACACCTCAAATATTTCCAACCCGCCCTTCTGACCACAATCAAGCTGATATAAGACAGGTAAATTGCCGAACATGGTGTTAGGTCTGGAAATGCTAGTGCGCCAGTTTTGATAAGACGAAATGGCAAACTAACGTGGGTTTGACACTAGCGCTGCCTTGACGCCAGCCGAAAATAGAACCCTTAGTGGCAGAGCATTCTACAATGACATGGCTCTATACATAACTGAGCAACGCATTTAATCTGTTTCTGGTTTGGGTACCGTGAAGTAACCCGTGGTGGCGTGTCTGGTGGGGTAGGTATGTTTGTTTGGATTGTATGCAAATAGA
This sequence comes from Salmo salar, assembly GCF_965601325.2. NCBI lineage: Eukaryota > Metazoa > Chordata > Actinopteri > Salmoniformes > Salmonidae > Salmo > Salmo salar. The sequence goes on from NC_138304.1 coordinate 19,889,285, forward strand.
TTATACAAGTGCTTAGGCATTTTCAACACACAAATGTAATAATGACAATGGGTTGTATTTCTAATAATTATATTTCTGATAATAACAAAGAAGGAATGAATGGATTTTTGACCAGATCAGCAGATGCCTTATCTGGTTTAGCTCAGCTGCAGCATGGTGCTCTATTCTTTGTGCAACTTCTGCATAGCTGTCTTGATGGACTTTTGTCACCTATTTAAATGCAATCACTCTCTATGTAAAATGTTTGTTCTTTATTTCATACCTACATATTAAATGCCATGAGAATAAAGGTGGAATTAAGAATTACGGCTGTCATTATTGTGTAATAACGCAAACAAACCTCTTGTTGACTAAAACACCCCACTCAGAACAGGTTCTTTTCCCATGCACGTTTTTTTGTCTCTTTTTTATGATTTGTCTCTTTCTACATACACACATGTTATCAAAGACACAAACACACACGCTATCCATTCCACCGGGCCTTTTAACTGTCTCTTATGTTCTGTGGCATGTGGCGTGTGCCATGTAAAAGGCTCTTCTGGAATTGATCCTGATTGGACCTCACAGGAGGAGATTCCGGCCTTCCGATGACCCACACTTTGAGATGTTTCCACCAACCCCCCCCCCCCCCCCCCCCCATCACAGGCAGCCCTCTTCTGCATCCCCCACCACTGATTCCTCTCATTTTAAAATGTTGAAGAGGGGGAACAAAATTAAAGAATTTGTAGCTGAAGGTTTCACAAAATCACTAGCAGGTCCACGAAAGGGCCATATTGAAGTTTTCCTGGATTTTCCGACTGTCAAAACATCTCCCTGCAGCATTGCCTCGCGGCCAGCCAGCCCACCAGACAACCCAACCCCAGGGCTCAGAGTTTCCTCTCCTCTACTCTACTCTTCAAAGTTAAATCTACTCTTAGTCGTTCAAATTCAAGTCAAAATCGTCTGTGTTCAATTTCTCCTTCCCGCCTCCTCATTCGCCCATGAACTCCTTGTAAGGGTCCTCCGTCTGTGCACTGTTGGCAAAGCTCTTGAACAGGGGCATAGCCAGGAAGGAGTAGAAACCAATGACGAAGCAGATATAGAAGTAAGCGTTGTCGCAGGACGTCCATGGGTCCTCAGCCATCGGGGTGGGGGTTGTGATGGGCATGGGGATGGATGATGATGGGATGGTGGTGGTGTTGAGATTGTGGTGGACACGGTTACAACCACTGGATTCCAGTTCTTCTAGGATGATCTTCCTGCATTGGGAGAGTAGTGCAAAAAGCAGGGTTTGGTTCATGGCGAAAGAGATGAGAGAGAAACAGAGATGTAGGGAGAGAAGATAGTGAAAATAAAAATGGTATCAAAAGTATCCAACGATGGAATGAGAGACGATGAAGAAAGAGTCCTAGAGAGAGGAAGACTTTGGAGAAAGACATGCAGAGGGAAACTAAGAGAAGGGGTAAATGGAGAGATAGTGGGTGAAGTGACGACACTGAGCTGCATTGGGAAAGGAATGTTGTTCCCAACCTAGCAGCTCTCTGACACTGGATTAAGAGGCATTGCTGAGATTAATTCCACTTACCACCCTTACCAGTAAAAGGCCATGGCAGCTACAGGGCAAAGTTCCTCTGGGCAAAATATCAGAGAGAGTTCAGTCAATCAATTATGATATAAACATGGTTGAAATGTCATATTGATAAATGTCACTAGACTAAAATAGCATACACACGCCATGCAGAAAAGTCATGCCAGATCAATGTATCCTTTTTAACTTTTTGCCTTCAATCATAGCTTTGCTTTACCCAAAACATTGATCAAAGCATATTTTTCTCTTTCTCCCTCTTCCCTCTCTATCTTTCTCTAAAATCAACTATTCTTCACTCCTCCCTCCCTTTATATCTCCCTCCCTTTCTTCTGAAACACCTCCTCCCCTTCCTTCACTTTCTATTGGAGGGCCGGGAGGCTGCAAGAGACTGGCGTTGTTGTCAGCTCCGGTCAAGTACTCTACACATTTCAAAGAGTGTTGGGGTCAGGGGTTAAGTTGTCTCCAGTGTGTGGCTGCTTGAGTGACACTCTGCTTCAGAGGAGGCCTTTGGCTCCTACTTCCATTGTGTTCAACAAGTTAAGCACTTGTAAAAAGAGTTTGCAGAAGGACTAAGAAAACAGTGAAATGGTATCTCGCCTTGATCTCTCAACGTTAACGTACGAGCTTGGACACACAAGTAAACATTGACACGCAATCATACACACTATTGAAAATAAACACACAATGTAGGATAACATGCACACACACAGGAAGATGTATGAACTTATACATGAACACACGCACGCACGCACGCACACACACACACACACACACACACACACACACACACACACACACACACACACACACACACACACACACACACACACACACACACACACACACACACACACACACACACACACACACACACCATATAAAATGAGTGACACTGCCAGCTGCATACACCTGATCCCTGGATCCCCCCTTCAGAGAGAGAGAAAGAAAGAACGAAAGAAGATGAGAAGAATGAGAGAGTGATAAAAACACCGATATCCATAACTTGTGAAGTGTCAGACAACTGGCTGAGTGTTTTTCTTTCTGCCAGGGCGCTGGGATCGGAACGTTTTGCCCTCTGAACCCAACGTGTGCCCCAAATGGTGCCCTATGTCCTAGATAGTGCACTCCTTTTGACCAGAGCCCCTTGTAGTGCACAATCTAGGGAATAGGTTGCCATTTGGGATGCGAACGCAGTCTGAACCCCAGTCTGAATCCTAGAGAGACAGTGGCAGTGACTAATGTCCCAGTGTGTCTGTGGTGTTGTGTTTAGATCGTTTACAGGGTGCTCTGTTTTACTCATTACGGGTGTGAAGAGTCCCCCGGGGAGGAGGAATTTGTCCGAAAGCGTTGTTAATGAAAGGGAATATATTTATGAATGAGTCAATGTGCCTTTAAAGTGTTAGGGAGCCACTGTGCTGCAGGGAGAGAGAACCTGAGTGGAGAGGCACTGACCAACTGTCCACCATCAGTCATGGAGAATGCTTGTTCTTAGACCACAAAAAAACATGTTCTATGCTTAATTTGCTTTGTGTGTGTCTGTGCATGTGTGTGTGTGCGTGTGTGTGTGTTGTGGACGTGGACGTGTCTAACTATTCGTGTGGGGACCAGAAGTCCCCACACTAATAGTAAACAAACAAAAATGTCACCAACTGGGGACATTTTGTTAGTCCCACGAGTTTAGGGTTAAGGTTAGAATTAGTGTTAGGGTTAGAATTACATTAAGGGTTAGGAGCTAGGGTTAGTTTTAGGGTTAGGAGCTAGGGTTAGGTTTAGGGTTTTGGTTAGGGTAAGAGTACGGGGTAGAGTTAGGGTTAGGTTTATGAATGGGACTGAATTGTGTGACCCCACAAGGTTAGCTGTACAAGACGCGGGGGGTGTGTGTGTGTGTGTGTGTGTGTGTGTGTGTGTGTGTGTGTGTGTGTGTGTGTGTGTGTGTGGTGTGTGTGTGTGTGTGTGTGTGTGTGTGTGTGTACAGGAATGGGGTGGGTGGATGGCAGATTGTTCCACTTATTTTTCTTGGAAAACAAAACATATCTTATTGCAGGAAAAACTGTCATTTTAAATATGGATACTTGAAATATGAATGAAAGAGTGGAAGTCCTGAATGAAAAACTCAGTTCTGAATTTCAGTAAAGAAAGGCAGTGGATGGTCACTTGGGACACTGCCATCTTGTCTTGTCTGAGTCATTGATCTGTTGGCTTTCCTTTGTTTAATACAGTTACAGTATCTCAGTGTTTCTTAACCTTGGTCCTGGGGACCTAAAGAGGTGATTGAAATGATCAACTCATCATTAAGCTTTGATGATTTTAATCAGGTATGTAGTGCGAGGTCAAAAACAAAAATGTGAACCACTTTGGGTCCCCGGGACCAGGATTAAAGAACGCTGCAGAGTATCTAAATCAGATGTACCTAATGTAGATGTCCTGAATGGGCAAGTCATCTGTTCTCAGTAATCTCATCAATGATATTTACCCTAATTCAGAACTAGTTCATATCTTATCATAACTCATAGTTAGCTAATATCTGTACTAACATTTTTCAGTACAAAATCAAAATGTAAAGCCCATAGACGGTATGGTAAAGACAGACACACATTGGTTTGAAATAAATTAAAACACTTCAGCCTGTACACATTTTTATATATTTTATTATAAATAGTAAATAGTGCTGCATTTGACACAAGACATATTAAAACACAAATCATTTTATGCAGTCATAAATGAAAATGATATATGTATACAAAAGAAACAAGGCAGAAAAATAAATGTTTGATTTCCACACAACTGAATGCTATGATCAGGGATACTAACAGAGAAGAGGTGGACTGAATAAATACTAAATGAATGAGAGTGGTATGTTTTATCAGGTCCAATTTACACTTGATTGGACTGTGACTGGTAGCCTGGGCCTGTATTCACAAAGTGTATCAGAGTAGGAATGCTGTTTTGCCATTTGGATCATAACTAATATGATTATATGGACAGGAGGGACCTGATCCTAGATCAGTACTCCTACTCTGAGATACTTTCTGAATACAGTCCCTGGTCCCAGATTCAATTTATACAGGCCCTGGTCCTACTCCGATTTCTACTCAAATCTCCCATTGAAATCAACGCAAGATTTATGCAAAAGTCCAAGCTACCTGTACGTGCACAGATCTTGTGTTAGGATGATTTTTGCTTCAAAGTGATCAGTGCAACCCAGCTACCTTTGTTTTTGCTCAAAACAATATGGATTACAAAAAGGATGTAGTCAGTTAATGGAGGAGATTGTTATACAGGGATGTGTCAATTCATTTCATCTGAGGTTTGAATGTATTGCACTTCTTTGGGTTGCAGCAGCTTCCATCTACTACAGTATATTTCTCTCTCTATCATCCTAGTTGGGTGAAAGACTGTCCAGACCGTCACTGTCCAGACCTACAGTACATATGCTTAGAGTCACTTTTACAAATCAAATTGATGGCAGTTTTTCTTCTCCTGATAGAACACATTTCATTTCCCCAAATCATATCAACTAATACAAAGTCTCAGCGTGCAGTATTTTCCTAAGACATTGTTAGTGTCTTACATAGAGCATTGTGGGTGAGTGAGCGGTGTGCCTATTGCAGGTCCATACATCATCATTATGCCTCAGGATTGTGCCCTAAAACCTTATTTTCCTCCCATCATCACAATATACCCTGAAAGCACATCCATGGAAGGAAAACTGTTCACCAAGTCCTCTCCCACTCTCTGCCACTTATTACAAATCAAACGCAGAGTGTTGAATGAGTGAATGTAGTTTTTTGTTGGGGTTTTATTCACTCCTTTTTTTATCCTCTTCTTCTCCTTCTCTCCATTTATTTTTCTCGTCAAGCATGGAGAGCGAGGCGTGCTTGGTTTTCGGAGCATGATGTGAAGCGCGAGCGGGGCGAGTGCCAGGTAACTAGAGAGGGCTTCCCCTTTGGTCCTGATTATCCCATTGCGTCAACCCCCCCCCCCCCCCCCCACATCCCCGAATCCCCAAAACAACCCCCCTCCCTCCATCTCTCTGGGTTGTCCGTTTTCCTCAGGGGCTGGGTGGGGAGAAGGCGGAGGGGGGAAGAAGAGAGGAAGGGGGAGTGCTCCAGAGTTGACTGTCGGGTTGACCAGAGATCTCATCCCCTCCTGGCCATGGTGGGGCTTCAGATAATGAAAGGCACCTGAGAGAAAAGGAGAGAGAGAGAGAGGAAGGGTTGGAACTGTTCTCCATTGGTTTTCATGTCACTCTCTACCTCCTGTGTCAGGGAAACATCATGCCTGATGAGTAAGAAGGTAAATAGTGGGTGAGAGGGATGAGAGCAGTGAGAGGTGGAGAGAAGGGAGGGGTTGAGGGAGTTAAAGAGAGGCAAGGAGTGTGAGGCAGATCTGGGGTTTTCCCCTGTGGCTGGGCTATACTGTACTGGGGGAGAGTTAGAGTGAGCCTGCCCTTGCTGCGTTGGTCCTGGCTGTGGCTCTGCTCCAGTGATCAACAACAACTCAGACTGCATCTGACCTGCACAGAAACACATGGTTCTAATCCCCGCCTGCCAGAGGCCATTTCGCTCCCTGTTAAAAAGACCCCCTCTCAAACCCACCTTCCATCCACCCCTCTCTTACCAACCCCCTACCCCTGCGAGGTCCCAAGCCCGGACCTCGCCAAATTAATGACATCAAGATGCCGCCACTGATGGGCCAGTATACACTACTCAACATATGGCAGTGTACCTCACCCCCACTCCACTAACTCTACTACCCCCCTCCCCCCTCCCCCCCGCCTGTCAAACATGTTTTGGGGAAGCCGCTCATTTGATTTGGGGAGGTATCTTTGTTACCCAGGGGTCATTACATGGCTAGGTGAGTGAGCGGAGGGTTTGGTGGTCCAGCTCATCACACGGGTCGTGAAAGGTCACAGGCTGATGGTTATGGGGGAGGCCCTACTGACATACCTCTGTATCGGGCCACGTGGATATATGGCGTGGGTAAGTGCTTGAAGGTAATAGTAATGTAAACCGAAGTGCCCTCTGGACTACTAGCCGTGCCTCTGACATACATGTAATGTCACAGCCTGATTTGAGAGCGTGATTCAAGAGGCTCACTCATCATGTTGGCCTTTGCAATTAACGTGGGTTATGATTCTGAAAATCTAAACCTTGAGTATGGTCTTTAATCATAGGAGACTATATACCGGTATATAGAAATGAATGGAGTTAGTATACCTCTAATGCTAATCTAATGTGTCTTTTATACAGGCATTTAAGCAGAATTTTTTTCCAGAATAACTTACAATCAATGCATTCAAACAAAAAAGGGATATAAATAACTATATAATACACAAATACTTAAAAAAAAAACATTGCCAACAATCACATGGCTACAATATCATTACACATAAAACTCCCATGACCCACCTTGCTCTGTCCATACTGTCCGTATTGGTATGAGGGGTGGTGGTCCATAGCGTAGGCTGGGGAACTGTAGGTGGGCGGGCAGTAGGACTGGGAGTTGGGCAGGGTGGGCATGCTGGTCAGGCCTGGCAGACCCTCCAGGCCCCGCTGGGAACCGTGGCAGCTGGCCGCCATGCCACCCCCGGGCTCCATCCCACCGGTCAGGGGAGAGAGGGCAAAGTCACTCTGGTGGCTGGGCTGGTGGGGCACTCCTCCCGGGTTCAACAGCCCCATCACCTGGAGAGACAGAGGAGAGGAGAGAGGTTAGAATGGAATGGATTGTGGTGGGATACGGTGGAATAGAGTAGAGTATCATAGAATGTAGTAGACACAAAGAATAGAGTAGAATAAAATTTAACAGAATACTTTTTCTCATACAGGTTACGCAAGTCTCATTTGTTCACAAACAAATGAATAGATACAGTTGAAGTCGAAAGTTTACATACACCTTAGCCAAATACATTTAAACTCAGTTCTTCACAATTCCTGACATTTAATCCTCCTAAAAATTCCCTGTCTTAGGTCAGTTAGGATCACCACTTTATTTTAAGAATGTGAAATGTCAGAATAATAGTAGAGAATGATTTATTTCAGCTTTTATTTATTTTATCACATTCCCAGTGGGTCAGAAGTTTACATACACTCAATTAGTATTTGGTAGCATTGCCTTTAAATTGTTTAACTTGGGTCAAACATTTTGGGTAGCCTTCCACAAGCTTCCCAAAATAAGTTGGGTGAATTTTGGCCCATTCCTCCTGACAGAGCTGGTGGACCTGAGTCAGGTTTGTAGGTCTCCTTGCTCGCACAAGCTTTTTCAGTTCTGCCCACAAATTTTCTATAGGATTGAGGTCAGGGCTTTGTGATGGCTACTCCATTTCCTTGTCTTTGTTGTCCTTAAGCCATTTTGCCACGACTTTGGAAGTATGCTTGGGGTCATTGTCCATTTGGAAGACCATTTGCAACCAAGCTTTAACTTCCTAACTGATGTCTTGAGATGTTGCTTCAATATATCCACATAATTTTCCATCCTCCTGATGCCATCTATTTTGTGAAGTGCACCAGTCCCTCCTGCAGCAAAGCACCCCCACAACATGATGCTGCCACCCCCGTGCTTCACGGTTGGGATGGTGTTCTTCGGCTTGCAAGCCTCCCCCTTTTTCCTCCAAATATAACAATGGTCATTATGGCCATTATGGCCAGTTCAAGATGGAGGAAAGCAACAGGGATTGACTGGTGAATTTACTACAGCAGTAAAGTTGTGTTACTAATCCTCACCAGGCCTAAAATATATATGTCAGTTCGCATCAGAGAAAACGTCTTCCAACTGAGTCTCGGGAAACATTAGATGGATTTTCCAGGAATATATTTGTGAAGTGCACCAGTCCCTCCTGCAGCAAAGCACCCCCGTGCTTCACGGTTGGGATGGTGTTCTTCGGCTTGCAAGCCTCCCCCTTTTTCCTCCAAATATAACAATGGTCATTATGGCCAAACAGTTCTATTTTTTCTTTCATCAGACCAGAGGACATTTCTCCAAAAAGTACAATCTTTGTCCCCATGTTCAGTTGCAAACCGTAGTCTGGCTTTTTTGTGGCGGTTTTGGAGCAGTGGCTTCTTCCTTGCTGAGCGGCCTTTCAGGTTATGTTGATATAGGACTGGTTTTACTGTGGATATAGATACTTTTGTACCGGTTTCCTCCAGCATCTTCACATGGTCCTTTGCTGTTTTTCTGGGATTGATTTGCACTTTTCACGCCAAAGTACATTCATCTCTAGGAGACAGAACACGTCTCCTTCCTGAGCGGTATGACGGCTGCGTGGTCCCATGGTGTTTATACTTGCATACTATTTTTTGTACAGATGAACGTGGTACCTTCAGGCGTTTGGAAATGGCTCCCAAGGATAAACCAGACTTGTGGAGGTCTACAATTCTTTTTCTGAGGTCTTGGCTGATTTATTTTGATTTTCCCATGATGTCAAATACATCCACAGGTACACCTCCAATTCACTCAAATGATGTCAATTAGCCCATCAGAAGCTTCTGAAGCCATGACATCATTTTCTGGAATTTTCCAAGCTGCTTAAAGGCACAGTCAACTTAGTGTATGTAAACTTCTGACCCTGTCTGTAAATCTGTCTGTAAACAATTGTTGAAAAAATTACTTGTGTCATGCACAAAGTAGATGTCCTAACCGACTTGCCAAAACTATAGTTTGTTAACAAGAAATTTGTGGAGTGGTTGAAAAACGAGTTTCAATGACTTCAACCTAAGTGTATGTAAACTTCCGACTTCAACTGTAAATACAGCCCTTACATGGCTTAATCCATGAAGACAAACGTACAAATAGCATGTACTGTATCTTTTGCACACGTAACACATACTTTTGCTCATGCAACATTATTTTACACACATAACATACTTTTGTATAGCTCATGCATTGATGTCAATACGACATATACATGAAGGTTCAATTTGAGCGCTCATATCACGAGTTGGGGTATGTACAGAGTCACACAGTACAGATTAGGGATGCTTACTGTGTCAAAGAGGACGAGAGGAGAGTTCAAGATGGAGGAAAGCAACAGGGATTGACTGGTGAATTTACTACAGCAGTAAAGTTGTGTTACTAATCCTCACCAGGCCTAAAATATATATGTCAGTTCGCATCAGAGAAAACGTCTTCCAACTCAGTCTCGGGAAACATTAGATGGATTTTCCAAGAATATATTTGTGAAGACACATTGAATTTCTGACATTCTTTGAAGGCTGTTAAAAAATACCTTATAGGGTCCTGTAACATAGTGTACATCCGACTATCGATAAAAAATAAAATCATTTATGTAAAAATCACACAACATCTTATGAGCCTTCAACTTTACTTGTATACCTACTCTCCATTGGCAGACAACTGTAACCCTGTTCATTCTTACTGATCATGACTATGTAACTTGGTTCTGTTATATTATATATCGTTTCTAGAATAACCTCTCCTCTCCTTCTTTCCTCTCCTCTCCTTCTTTACTCTCCTTCTTTCCTCTCCTCTCCTCTCCTCTCCTTCCTTCCTCTCCTCTCCTCTCCTTCTTTACTCTCCTTCTTTCCTCTCCTCTCCTCTCATCTCATCTCTTCTCCTTCTTTCCTCTCCTTCTTTCCTCTCCTTCTTTCCTCTCCTCTCCTTCTTTCCTCTCCTCTCCTGGTTGTGACCATATGAGACACATTATACTGTGTTCACCCAGACACATGGTTCCTGTTACATCATTTCCTAAGTGACAGACGGACAGGGGAGCACTGATCGGTTCGGGACCGCACAGTTCTGGTCCACTACACCGCTAGATAGCATTTTCAGAATTACTCTGTGGAGTTTTTACTGTATCCTATGGAATGGAATCGAAAAGGTTGTTCATGGAGGTTATTTACTATGCTAAATTTACAGTACCACTTTTTACATTTTTCATGAAACATGTTATATTTTATAAACATATTAAAAAGACATTCACAATACAAAACCTATGGTAAATAACTTGTTGATTCATTTCGTCGTCAATGTCTACTAGATAAAGCAGATGGTGTGTTTAACAGTATGATAAAGTTTATGAATGACCGTTTATGTGTTTGGACAGTATACTAAAGGAGAAAAACAGACGTGAATAACCTATCCTTCTTTTTCTCCCTCTCCCTTCCACCCCACCCCCACCCACTCCGTCTTCTCCCTCCTTCCCTTTCTCTCTCTCCAGCTTTCACGTTTGATGACCAAATTCACTGTGTCCTTATGGGGCCTACATGGAAAGGCCACAGGGTACGTGGGAACAAGGAGTATGATTCTTTAACACATCACCAATAAGTGTGTGTGTGTGTGTGTGTGTGTGTGTGTGTGTGTGTGTGTGTGTGTGTGTGTGTGTGTGTGTGTGTGTGTGTGTGTGTGTGTGTGTGTGTGTGTGTGTAAGGTCAGCTCTTGCCTTTTGGGGACCCTAAGCGAGATTTGGTTGGGGGGCCCACCAAGCTGGTAAAACATTACTGGAAGAATCAAAGTTTAGCACTTTCTGTTAGGGGTTAAGGGGTCTCCTTGGTGATACATCATGAACAGCTGCATGAGAATTTGTGTGAGACGAGATATCGTCAAAACAAGGGGAAAATAGGTGGAGTTAGTGACCGTTAGAAACATACAGCAAGAGAAAGAGAGAGAGAGACAGAGAGGTAGAGAGAGAAAAGAGAGTGGATAGATAGACAGAGAGAGGGGGAGAGAGAGAGAAAGTAGAGATAAACAGGCATGAGAGTGACAAAGGTAGACAAGATAATGAAAGAGTGACATACAGAGAGAGAGAGAGCGAAAGCGAGACAATACTGTGAGAACTAAACCGAAAGAGACACTTTAAGAAGAGGCAGAGAAAATGGCAGAATGCTGAACTAATGGTGAATAATTGAAGGATAATCGTGTTGCTTCCCCACCTGGCAGCCACACACACACACACACGCACACACACACACATATATGCCCGGACAGCCACACACACACACTATCTGTCTGAGAGTATGTAATTTACAGGAGCTCTGTCAGAGGAATCTAACCTAACGCGTCTTAGGAACATGCTGATGTGTGACTGACTACAAATGGGAAACACATGGAGGTCAACACATCCCATTCATCTTACAGTGTGTGTGTGTGTGTGTGTGTGTGTGTGTGTGTGTGTGTGTGTGTGTGTGTGTGTGTGTGTGTGTGTGTGTGTGTGTGTGTGTGTGTGTGTGTGTGTGTGTGTGTGTGTGTGTGTGTGTGTGTGTGTGTGTGTGTGTGTGTGTGTGTGTGTTTGAGTATATGTGTGGGTGGGGAAGTATATGGAAATGATTTTTTCTGAATGGAAAACCCAAATGTTGGTCTGTTCACAGGGAAAAGTGTAGAAAACAATACGTATAGATCCTTATTATATGTGGATATTGTACTGCCGTCATGGCGAGAGCATTTAACCCATGTTTCCTCCGATTTGAGGTTAGATACGGGATTAGAGGAAAGATAACTGTATACAATCCAATTGATACGGTTATCTGATCAAAAACCCCTGTGTGGATGTTGTGTGTGTGTGTGTGTGTGTGTGTGTGTGTGTGTGTGTGTGTGTGTGTGTGTGTGTGTGTGTGTGTGTGTGTGTGCGTGCATGTGTGTGTGTCTGTGACTGTTTATGTATGCGCACTAGGGCTGACCCCATTTAGTCGACCGGTCAATTGTTTGGTCGATAGGCTGTTTTTCGACCCAGATTTTTTTTAGTCAAGCAGTGGCAAATTCTATATTAAAACAACTATGGCACAGGAGACACCTGTCTGATTCACTCCTGTCTGAGGGGACTAATCAGACCGCGGGGATGGCACACCAGTATCACCAGTAGTACATTTACCGATAATTACCATCATTTCTCATCTACAATGTTTGTTTGTTACGGTCCTTTCTGTTAATGCAGTCAATATATTAGTATTACAGACTTACCGATGTCATTGTTGAATTGGACACGTCGTTTGCAGAGCGCACAACCTAGGCTACAAGTTTGGGTTTATTTCATGCCATTTACGAGCTGTCAATTTATTCATTGTCTTTCGTTTGGAGCGCTCCTGTCAATGTTGAGTAAGGACACGCACCTGTGTACGCACAGAAGGCTGCCTGGCCTGTGCGCAAATGTAGGCCTATAAATGTGCTCATTTGGGGATCTGATACTATTTCTGATTGTCTTCAATCACCATCACTGTGGAGATTCTCAAAGTAGGAGAGAAAGAGAGAGAGAGACAGAGAGGTAGAGAAAAGAGAGTGGAGAGACAGAGAGAGAGAGGGAGAGAGAGAGAACGTAGAGATAAACAGGCATGAGAGTGACAAAGGGAGACAGAAGAGAATGAAAAAATTACATATAGACAGAGAGAGAGAGAGAGAGAGAGAGATAGTAGTTGATACAATGTTTCAAGATCCTTGCAGACAGGCCATGCATAGCCAATGTGATTCATAGGATATTTATTTTTATCAATGTTTTTATTTGTATTTTTACATATTGGCAACGGCAATAGAAGTTACTTGTCATTTAAATATACATGACCAGTTAAAAGTTTGGACACACCTACTCCTTCAAGGGTTTTTCTTTATTTTTACTATTTTCTACATTGTAGAATAATAGTGAAGACATCAAAACTATGAAATAACATGTATGGAATCATGTAATAGCCAAAAAAGTGTTAAACAAATCAAAATATATTTCAGATTTGAGATTCTTTAAAGTAGCCGCCCTTTGCCTTGATGACAGTTTTGCACACTCTTGGCATTGCGATGGTCAACAGCAGGATGGGGGTCGGGAGCAGGCTTCTTTCTTCCAGTTAGGCTATATTGATCTCTGGCTCCCTCTTTAGTAATTTGTGTGTCTTCATTTTTAATCGCAGCGCTTAAAGCATCAGACAAGCTCAGTAGCCTGCATATAGTTGATTTTATTCAAACGTATTCAAAAAAATGTCCATATATGGAAAAATACACATACATTTTTTTTTCATCAAATCGGTTGGTCGAAAGGACAGACAAGTCTCGGTCGACCAAGATATTTTTTGTTGGGGAAAGTCCTAATGTGTCTCAGCCTATGTTTGCCAGTGTTCACGTTCAAGCGCTCCAAAAGTATTGAGACAGTGAAACATTTTTTGTTGTTTTAGCTCTGTACTCCAGCACTTTAATAATTATACAGTGACTATGAGGTTAAAGTGCAGACTGTCAGCTATAATTTGAGGGTATTTTCATCCATTAACCATTTAGAAATTGCAGCACTTTTTGTACATAGCCCCCCCATTTCAGGGGACCAAAAGCAATATGATAAATTCACTTATATATGTATTACAGTAGTAAAAAGTTAAGTATTTGGTCCCATATTCATAGCCACAATGACTACATCAAGCTTGTGGCTCTACAAATTTGTTGGATGCATTTGCTGTTTGTTTTGGTTGTGTTTCAGATTATGTTGTGCTCAATATAAATGAATGGTAAATTATGTGTTGTGTCATTTTGGAGTCACTTTTATTGTAAATAAGAATAGAATATGTTTCTAAACACTTCTATATGAATGTGGATGCTACCATGATTACGGATCGTCCTGAATGAATTGTGAATAATGATGAGTGAGAAAGTTACAGTGGCATAAATATCATGATATTTGTGCATCTGTAACTTTCTCACCCATCATTATTCACGATTCATTCATGATTATCCTTAATCATGGTAGCATCCACATTCATGTAGAAGGGTTCACCCGATATGGATGAAAATACCTTCAAATGAAAGCTGACAGTCTACCTTTTCACCTCAGAGTCATTGTATCTTTTCAAATCGAAAGTGTTGGAGTCCAGAGGCAAAACAACAAAAAATGTGTCATTGTCCCATTACTTTTGGAGCTCACTGTATGTGTGTCTAAGCCAGTGTGTGTATTCCTCCAGCCTTTCTGCTCTGTGATTGAAGCCCATGGCGGTTCCCGGGGGTGTCTCTGTTTCTCAGTGGTTCCGGGGATTAAGCCTCATCGGGGTGCAAAGCCTGGCCGCTTGCTGTACTGGTGAGAACAGATTCCTCTGGTATGCCCCGGATCAGCTAGCCAGACGTCTGAGACACCACACCCCAGGGAGATATCCCACAATACACTGGGGCAGGCTAGACTGGTCCCCTAAACCTTCATGTTTTACTACCAACCGAAGCACTACCACTCAGAGCATAGACCGAACTACTCATAACATAGGGCTAACTCAGTGTGATGATGTATTCAAACACCATATAACCAAAGGGTAACCATTCACAGAGCTACAAAAGAAACACCACATGAATTGTTTTTTCATGGACTAAAGCCTCAAATTACTTCCAAAACCACCAAGAAGTGTCATTCAGCACGGTTTAACAATCAGACAGCCCAAAAGAACAATATACTGTAACAACCCACTGGGCAAAAACTGGTTGAATCAACTAGGTTTCCACGTCACTTCAAACCAAAAATTCTAGGTTATGACGTTGAATCAACATGGGAAACTGATTTGATTTGAAAAAAATCATCAACGTAAGGGAACGTAATGTTTTTTTTTGTTTTACCCAACCAATTATTTTGTTGATTTCCCATTGAATTCACATTAGTTGAAAACTCAACCAAATGTAAATCCAAAACTAGATGTTGAACTGACGTCTGTGCTCAGTGGGAATCCGCAGTATCGAGGCTTTTCTGTGTAGACATTGCAGAGTTTAGATATCTTTGTGTGTGCGTTTATTTGGTATGTCTAATTGTAAACTTTTAAAGGTTTTTATCCACTCACTATAAATGTCATAAAATGTATTAATTCGTATTCCATCTCTTTTATTATTTCAAAGTTCCATCCAGTCTGAAATGCAAATGAGCATATTCCAATATGCATAAAAAAAAACTGCAGATGAATACATGAATTAAAACAAATTAGTCAACAAAGTGAGTCATTTGCATAAATTACACACCGCATTACTAAGGGATAGATTCCTTCATTCCAATCAATTAGCACACTGGAACGTTTCATAATTGCAATTCAGGACGGATGCATACATTCCAGACGTGTGCGTTTGATCGTGCATGTGGACGTGTGCATGTATGCTTCCATATGCAAGCTAAGATAGCCACTCTCTGAAGGGAAAGACCCTCTCAGGGAGGCTGATGGTGAAAAACAGCTACGAGAGAGAAGCACCTTTGGCCTCCAAGCAGAGTAAAAGTAATCGAATGGATTTGTCCTCTTAGAAGAGAAGAAGGCATCTACTGACCGTTTGCATGCATTAAGTCGACTCTACTCAAGTGGTGGCTTGTGGCTAGTCAGCACCAGGTTGTGAAGGAACCAATGTGTTTTACTGCTGTTCTCAGTTTAAGTAGTCAATTATTGTCCATTTCCCAAACGGTTTCACGGATCACCAGGTTGTGTTGTCCTGCTGTCATTTGCTGATGAAAATGACAAGCAGACACACACACACACACACCCTCAGGGTTCCCCTTGTCACAGAAATAGGAAGAAGTGCTCTCTCTCATGGGGCGAGGACCCAGCGTGCATTGCGTGGGGCCTGGCCACCCTTTGTGGCGGTTAAAAGCTCGTTTTCCGCCTGTTAGGACGGCCCCCTCACGGCGTACGGAACCCGCTATGGACTCTAATGACTGTGTAATCGGCCATAATTGTATTTTCCGTTTTCATTTGTGTCATCTTCCATCTGCCACTCTTCCTCTTACTATCGTCCTCTCTCACACTCCCTCCATCTTCTACTGTCTCCTCTCTCTTCATGAAACATTTGCATAGCACAAGTCATCCCTATTGAATGCATCTGATAAATGGATGTCAAATCCACTCAGTCACCGAGCTAATACATCTACTGAAAGTTATCAAGAACAAACCCCCTAAACAGGGTTTACCATTCCGATGGTATAAAACCTATACTAAATGTCAAATTGAAACTATGGAATCGACATGTTGCAGAGCAAAACACTTATGTTTGTGCTGCTAGCTACAGTCATGACATTGAATGACTGACCTGTGGTGAGAGGCCGTTGCTAATGCTGGGGTTGACTGGGTTGGAGTGGCCAGGGGGGGGCACAAAGCTGTCTGAGTAGCCTGAGAAGCCGTGGCGTCCGGAGGACAGGCAGTAAGCCGAACTCCCGTCCTGGGTCCCCACTGAGGAGCCAAGCCCACCCTGGTGCACCGAGGTGGGGGGGAGAGGCTGAGGCCTGTGGACCGTACTGTGCTGCTCTGACACTGCTGAGAGAGAAAGAGAGAGAGAGAGAGAGAGAGAGAGAGAGAGAGAGAGAGAGAGAGAGAGAGAGAGAGAGAGAGAGAGAGAGAGAGAGAATGGATTAGGGCTAGGCTATTGATCTTGAGTCAAATACATCACATCTGTAGATGACCTTTGTTGATATAGAATGAGATCAAAGAGAGAAGTAGAAGGTGAAGGTGTGCTCACTTTGTGAGATGGAGGTGGGAGGGTAGGGGGTATCTGACAGCTGATATGGCTGCAAGCTCGACATGGCCGAAGGTGGGAAACCGCCAGGGATCAGGTGATTAAAGGCCATTAGCTGATTGGCTCCTGCCTGTTTCCTCCACCTGGCTCTCCTGTTGCTGAACCATACCTAATAAAATAAAATAGAAGACGTGAGAATCTATTCTTGTGAAAAATAGTACATACAGTGTGTGTGTGTGTGTGTGTGTGTGTGTGTGTGTGTGTGTGTGTGTGTGTGTGTGTGTGTGTGTGTGTGTGTGTGTGTGTGTGTGTGTGTGTGTGTGTGTGTGTGTGTGTGTGTGTGTGTGTGTGTGTGTGCAATAGGCATGCCTAAAGTGTGTGAGAGTATTCAATGTGTGTGTGCCGGCTAACAGTATGTGTGTGTGTATATCTGCGCTGTAGCCTCAAGCAGGATAGACAAAAAGAGATCTGAACATCTGGTGCACTTTGAAACCACAGTGACATTACGTCTTTGTCTAACTCAGTCACAGGGTTTACATTGACAGAGGTCCACAATTACATTCAGCCGTGGGACAATTTGTCCTTGAGTGGATGGTCGGGGGGGTGGGGGGGGGGGGGGGTATACAGTTGAATACAGTTGAAGTCGAAAGTTTACATACACCTTAGCCAAATACATTTAAACATAGTTTTTCACAATTCCTAACATTTAATCCTAATACAAATTCCATGTCTTAGGTCAGTTAGGATCACCACTTTATTTTAAGAATGTGAGAAAGCTCAGAATAATAGTAGAGAAGGATTTATTTCAGTTTTCATTTCTTTCATCACATTCCCAGTGGGTCAGAAGTTTACATACACTCAATTAGTATTTGGGAGCATTGCCTTTAATAAATCTTCTTAGGGCTAGGCCCCTTTTTTCTCAATTTCCGCCTGAATGACATGCCCAAAGTAAACTGCCTGTTGCTCAGACCCTGAAGCCAGGATATGCATATAATTGGTACCATTGGAAAGAAAACACTTTGAAGTTTGTAGAAATGTTGAAATAATGTAGGAGAATATAACACAATAGATATGGTAGGAGAAAATCCAAAGAAAAACCAACCAGAATTTTTTTGAGAGAGAGACCATGCTCTTACAATGGCAAGTATAAGGGCATACTCAATTCTAGCTCCCAGGATGCAATTCATATGGCATCCACAGGGTGTCAGCAGTCTATGTTCATGGTTTCAGGCTTGTAAATTCATAAACGAATAAGAAATATCAGTTTTAGTACAGGGACACAGTCTTGGAAATTCGTGTTGGCCCGCGCCATGAAGACAAGAAGCACCTGCTAAAATCGGTTTCCTATTGAACATACTTCTTTCCGTAAGAAATATTATAGTTTGATTACATTTTAGGGTATCTGAGGAGTAAATAGAAACATATTTTGACTTGTTGAAACAAAGTTTAGGTGTAGATTTTCGTATTCCTTTCTCTGCATGTTGAACGAGTGGATTTTTACATGTTATAGCTGGGACCCTTTGGATGACAAATCAGAGGACGATTTTCAAAAACTAAGTGAATATTTAATCGCTATTTGTGACTTTATGAAACCTGTGCCGGTGGAAAAATATTTTGTGGGGCGCCGTCCTCAAACAATCACATGGCATGCTTTTGCTGTAAAGCCTACTGTAAATTAGACAGTACAGTTAGATTAACAACAATTTAAGCTTTTAACCGATATAAGACACTTGTATGTACCTAAATGTTTAATATCCATCATTTTTATGATTATTTCTTTGAATTGCGCTGTTTCACCGGAAGTTGTCCCGCTAACGGGGACGCCTAGCCCCCTAAGCCACAAATTTGGAAGTATGCTTGGGGTCATTGTCCATTTGGAAGACCCATTTGCGACCAAGCTTTAACTTCCTGACTGATGTCTTGAGATGTTGCTTCAATATATCCACATACATTTCCATCATCATGATGCCATCTATTTTGTGAAGTGCACCAGTCCCTCCTGCAGCAAAGCACCCCCACAACATGATGCTGCCACCCCCGTGCTTCACGGTTGGGATGGTGTTCTTCGGCTTGCAAGCCTCCCCCTTTTTCCTCCAAACATAACGATGGTCATTATGGGCAAACAGTTCTATTTTTGTTTCATCAGACCAGAGGACATTTCTCCAAAAAGTACGATCTTTGTCCTCATGTGCAGTTGCAAACCGTAGTCTGGATTTTTTATGCTGGTTTTAGAGCACTGGCTTCTTCCTTGCTGAGCGGCCTTTCAGGCTATGTCGATATAGGACTCGTCTTACTGTGGATATAGATACTTTTGTACCTGTTTCCTCCAGCATCTTCACAAGGTCCTTTGCTGTTGTTCTGGGATTGATTTGCACTTTTCGCACCAAAGTACGTTCATCTCTAGGAGACAGAACACGTCTCCTTCCTGAGCGGTATAACGGCTGCGTCGTCCCATGGTATTTATACTTGCGTACTATTGTTTGTACAGATGAACGTGGTACCTTCAGGCGTTTGGAAATTGCTCCCAAGGAAGAACCAGACTTGTGGAGGTCTACAATTTTTTTCTAGGGTCTTGGCTGATTTATTTTTAATTTCCCATGATGTCAAGCAAAGAGGCACTGAGTTTGAAGGTAGGCCTTGAAATACATCCACAGGTACACCTCCAATTGACTCAAATGTTGTTAATTAGCCTATCAGAAGCTTCTAAAGCCATTACATAATTTTCTGGAATTTTACAAGTTGTTTAAAGGTACAGTCAACTTAGTGTATGTAAACTTCTGACCCACTGGAATTGGGATACAGTCTGTAAACAATTGTTGGAAAAATTACTTGTGTCATGCACAAAGTAGATGTCCTAACCGACTTGCCAAAACTATAGTTTGTTAACAAGAAATTTGTGGAGTGATTGAAAAACGAGTTTTAATGACTCCAACCTAAGTGTATGTAAACTTCCAACTTCAACTGTACTTAGAAATAATTTGAACACTGCAAATTGACATCAAGAATCCCTAGCAGTAGTTGACAAAAACAAAATAATTTCAAATCTGTATCCCACTTGGATACGATGACATACAGTATGCCTCTCTATTTATGCATGGGGATTTTGGGGAACAGATTTCCTCAATTAAAATCACTTTGAGCTGATTTCCTGTGGATTTTACAGTCTTTTATGTCCAACACTGAAAATGATATACAAATGTATATATTATTCTTTGTATTTTTTTGTTTTGAACACTTGGGGGCCTAAACAAAATCACCAGCCCATGGGTCGCCTGTTGGGGATCCCTGACAAACCCATAAACCAATGAAATCACTTTAATGGCTTAATAAAAAATCTCTAATTCTGGCTTATTTTTAGTTGCTTTTTATAGATATATTTTTACAAAAGATGTCAAAAAAGGAAACTTTTATAACTGAGAATACAGTGGGGCCTGTGTTTATGTGTGTGTGTGTGTGTGTGTGTGTGTGTGTGGTGTGTGTGTGTGTGTGTGTGTGTGTGTGTGTGTGTGTGTGTGTGTGTGTGTGTACAGCTGACTCATGTGACTGATGTCTGGAGGGGGTGAATGGCACCATGCCAGGCCAGTTTAACACCCATATTGCACATATCCCCAGGAATCTCCAGCCCAGCAGATCACAGAGCAGTCACAGACTAGATTGGGCCCCTGGGACTGTGGACAAAGACCTCCAGAATGTGTGTGTGTATGGGGCGGCAGGGGTTAAAGACATCACAGTACAACTGGTGTCTGTGTGTGTGTGTGTGTGTGTGTGTGTGTGTGTGTGTGTGTGTGTGTGTGTGTGTGTGTGTGTGTGTGTGTGTGTGTGTGTGTGTGTGTGTGTGTGTGTGTGTGTGTGTGTGTGTGTGTGTGTGTGTGTCTGAGCATGTCTGCATGCCTGCTTGCCCATGTTTGGGTACTTGTGTGTGTATGTCTGCATCCTTGCCTGTGTGTGTATTGGTCTTCACTAACCTGAACTCTGGCTTCTGTGAGTTTGGCCCTCTGAGCTAGCTCTTCTCTGGTGTATATATCAGGGTAGTGTGTTCTTTCAAAGGCTCTCTCCAGCTCCTCCAGCTGCTCAGCTGAGAAGGTGGTCCTACTGCGACGCTGTTTCCTCTTTAGTGGCAGGCCCGGCTCGGAGTCCACGTCCGAACCCTCGTCTGAGTGGCTGGCTGCAAACACGTAACAGATAATGGTTATTCTGATTGGCCGGTTAGAAAAAGGAAACAGGAAAGCTGGTATCTTGAATGGAGGAGGGGGGGCAACAAAATGTATTTCTAAAACTTGGAATGTAAAGTAAACCCTTGACCTTGACCTAGAGAGACACACAGAAGCAACAGGTGTCAAAGACTAGGGATAAATCCTACAATGTAATGTAATGACTAGGGCCCAGAATTTGACCTGGGTAGCTCCTGCGGTCAGGGAATAATATATCTAGTTCTCACCCACTATGATGTGACCTTAGGGCTTTCACAGGGTGGGATCACTTTCAATTGATCCTCAACACCCCCTTCTAAACTCCACACAGGCCCCAGTGGATCCTAAGGTGATCAAAAGAGAGCCCAGAGAGAGCAGTAGTCTGTTTAAACATGGGTTAAAGGAGTCGTAATACCTGTAGGGCAAAGTAGGATATCGCCATTTTGGATGAAAAATGTATTCCAGATTGTGTATTTTATCTGTTTGCTCATTTGAGGGCTTCTGGACAGAGTGACAGAGACAGAAGGGACAGAAGGACAGAGGGACAGAAAGACAAAGGGACAGAGGGATATCGAGAGAGACAGAGGGACAGAAGAATATAGAGAAAGACGGGCGGATGGACAGACGGACAGACGGACAGACAGACAGACAGACAGACAGACGGACAGACAGACGGACAGACGGACAGAGGGACAGACAGACAGACACAGACAGACAGACGGACGGACGGACGGACAGACGGGGATATAGAGACAGACAAACAGATGGACAGATGGACAGAGGGACAGAAGAATATAGAGACAGACAGACATATAGAGAGATATAGAAACAGACAGACAGAGGGACAGAGGGATATAGAGGCAGACAGACAGAGAGATGGAGAGGGCTTTTAAGGCCTAATTCAGCAGAAGAGTGGTGAATGAAGGCTTGAGGCTGGGAGACTGAAGGACTAAAGCAGCGTATGGGGGGAGGCTAGCTGTCTATTAAATAATGATTAGGGTCCTCAAACTAGCGTGACAGCCACCCATTGTCCACCATTACGTGTCTGCAATGCACTCGTCACACACACACACACACACACACATAAACGTATACACACACATGCATCTGTCTGCTGTGTCTAGGACCTCTGATTTCACGCGTTGCTTTTTCTCTATAACAATGTTTCCAATGCAGATGGCTACAGACAGAAAGGGTTAAATTCCATTCCCTTGAGCTCTTTGCCTGAGGGACCTTCTAATCATGAAGTCTGACAGAAGGTGGGACAAAGCTTTAAATAGGGGTCTGTCTGAGTCTGTGCTCGTATGTCTCATAGACCCAAACATCCACCTAAAAGCAGAGGCAAATCCAGTTCTATTGTAATGATAGTATTACCCATACCAAGACCACCTCATGTCTCTCAGTGAGGCATCAGAGAGGAGGAAAGAGGTGGAGGAGAAAGAGAGAGAATATGGTGTGGATGCATGGTTAATGGAGGTAACCTCTCCTCTACGCTTCTCCTCTCCTCTGCTCTCTCTTTCTCCTCCCTCTCTCCTCTCTCTCTTCAGCTCTCCCTCTCTCCTCTCTCTCTCCTCTCCTCTCCTCTCCAGATTTAGGTTTAATTAAAAGTAGAGAGCCAAGCAGGCAGGGGAGCGGGGCTCCCATCTCTCCCGTCTCCTCGGTGCCAGCCTCTGGAGCCGAACAGGAAATGCTTGTGCTGGTTGCCAGTGAGAGCCCATCCAGGCATTACACAGGGATTTGAGCTCTGGGAATTCTGCTGTGGCTCCGGAACGCCGAAACAAGATTCCAACGCAGGGAAGAGCTCTTTATTAGATTCAGACCAGGGGCACCGGACAGAGGATTGAGAGCAGAGAGGCTCATGGGAGATTTGTTGGACGTGAAGAGTAAATATCCATCAGGGCAGAAAGTTTTGAGCCATGATTTGGAATACTGGTCTGGCTGGGACGTTTGTGTTACTTTGAGAGCAATGTTGAGAAGAGGTATGGACACAGCATCAACCCTAACTGAAAAACTGATCAAGTATAGTAAATCATTTTTATCTGCAGTGAATTTTACATGAATTTGGGATGCTATTATGTCCTAAACTATCAAATAGTCTCAAATTCTGCCCCAAAATTATTCTGCCCCAAAAGCAACTACACTTGTTACTCAAAACATTCACAAAACAAGAAACGGATTAATTAAGCGAAAAACAAGATAAAGACCAAACAAAGCGATAAACAAATACATTGCCATTTAAAGGAAAGAAGAAAGAGAGAAAATGAGACAGAAAGAGAGCTGAAAACAAGCTGAGAAGAACTGAGAGAAAAGAAGGAGACCGAAAGAAAGCTGAAAACGAGCTGAGAAGAGCTGAGAGAAAAGCTCCCCAGCAGCACTGTATCATGTTAACTGCAGGGTGGGGGTGGAGCTCTCTCTCTCTCTCTCTCTCTCTCTCTCTCTCTCTCTCTCTCTCTCTCTCTCTCTCTCTCTCTCTTTCTCTCTCTCTCTCTCTCTCTCTCTCTCTATTATTAGTAACTGCGCGAAAACACTCCATCACGGCCTCTACTTTAATGAAAAATGACAGTGTTACTTTTGTCATCCTTTTGGCCCTCTTTCTCTCTCGTTCTCTCCATCTCCTTCTCTCCATCTCTTTCTCTCCATCTCTCTCTTTGGGAGTGCTATGGCCCGGGTTCCTTTGTATGGCGGAGGGGAAAGGCCTGTGGCAGGGCTCTATTGGGCTGATTTCCACGCTCCATCTGTAGAATCCATCAGGGCTGCCCCGGCCCGCATTCAGGGCCCTGTCACCTGCCCAGCAGGGGAGTGAGGGAATGGGGGTCTGGATGGGTGAGCGAGGCAAGGGGGGTGGTGGGGGCACAAAGAGGGCCAGAGAGGGGCCACTGGGGGCTGTAGAGGGGCACAGCAGGGGAGCGTCTCCCCCCCCCCCCCCCCCCCCCCCCCGATCCCTCCCACCTTCCATCTATAGCCAGAGGGGCATGGGGGTTGGTGGGGGCATGGGGGTTGTAGAGTTGAGAAGATGAGGGGGGTGGGGGTAACTGAGATGGGAGCTGAATGCACCTGGAGAAGATAGACAGAGGTGAAGGGGTGCTACGGAGGGAACGAGAGAGAGAGAGAGAGAAGACGTAAAAGTGGGGTTGCTCGCTATTCTGCTCCACTCATTGTTAAAACTGTCCCTTCCACCACGTCCATTTCCATCATGCCACTTCCCTCTTCCTCCCGCCACAACCGCCCACGTTTGAGTTTGAGAATACCAACCCCGTTCCGATGCTGTGGCGGATCACAACGAGAGGGCAACATCGACGCAAATGCAGGAACCTAGAGCAACAGGATTCCCACACATTCCCATCAACAAACAGAAGAAGAGGATATTGAATACACAAAGAGACGCCTCGACCTCCTCACTTCAACACCCAAATCAAATGTTACACTGGAGCTAAAGCGCCAGGGTGCTGAAAATACAAAATACTCCACAGTTTGGCTGTGCCTCTGACAATAATCTAAATTAATGTAAAAGTTGATTATTTTCCCTGAGGAGGAAATTGGTTTTGCTGCTGAATTACCCTCTAAAATAGGCATTTAAACAAAGCAGGACCAATGTAACAGTGTAGGGTCTGTCCCTCTCTTCGCCCCAACCTGGGCTCGAACCAGGGACCCTTGCACACATCAACAACTGACACCCACCGAAGCATCGTTACCCATCGCGCCACAAAAGCCGCGGCCCTTGCAACGCAAGGGGAAACCCTACTTCAAGTCTCAGAGCGAGTGACGTCACTGATTGAAATGCTATTAGCGCGCACCACCGCTAACTAACTAGCCATTTCACATCGGTTACACCAGGACGTGTAAGGCCAGTAGATAAAGGATACATTGAATAAGGTTGACAGAGTGACACAGTAAGGATAGATAGATATATAGATTTCAACAGGTACGTAGATTGTGTTAGACAGTGCTTCCCTCTCAAGCATGAAACACACCGAGAATCTCACTGCCGATAGATACTTATCACAGTGGGAGGCCATTCCTTATTTTGCCAGAACAAAAGTTGTACCTGCTGTGTGCCAAACCGGTAGCGACGAACCTGACATTTCTACTTTTAGAATCGCAATGCACGTCAGTGGCCAACAACTTGACTTTGAGCCAATCAGAGAGAACGAATCCCCACGTGGGGGAGCCAACAGGAGTGACAACAAAAAAGAAAAAATAGGGCATGAGCCAGTCAAAATTAATATGCAATTTAGGCTATGGGATGGGAGCTAGCTAAGTGAACAGATGCAATGCACACAACACTAAATACTTCCTCCAAGCTAGCTAACCACTGTAGCTAATATTTACATTATAATTAAATCACAATGGATTAGTTTCCATGAAAAAACTGCCTGTGTTAGCTGCCGAGTTAGCGCAGTGTCCTTAGCTAACTAGCTAGGTTGTGCCAGCTAGCGAATATGCTAACATTAGCTAGATATTTCAACATGTGGCTATAGTCTGGCACTGGCAGTATGGGATTACGTATTCAATTGTTTCTTCGTCATCTTGCTAGGTAGTTATCTAGCTGTGGCCATCAAGTGCTTTCTACAAAATAGCAACATTAGCGAAGCTATCTAGCTTGTTAACATTGGAATCCAGACCATGAACTGAGCAACACATACGGACATGCATTGCCGAACAACGCTACTGCCACATTCTGGATTGGAGTATTTTAACAAGGCTGAGTGGCTGACGAATTCTAGGTCTTTGCTGTGTGAACACAAAAGGGACTGACTGCCGACACTGTTCAGAGGTTCTGAGTACTGTCGGCAGGCAAACGTTTGACAATCCTAACGGTGTGTCTGAGCTTTTAAATAATTACAGTCTCGTAGATCGATGCATTGAGCTCTTTTTGGTTATAAAGCCCTCTTGCATAAACTTCCGCCGTACCTTACTAAATTGTTAACCTTCAGACGTATAAGTTACCAGGCCTGGAGTCAGGGATCCATTCAATCTCCACTGAGTCTGCTTCTTTTTTTTTTTTTTTGCGCCTCTCATGTGGAATCCTCTCCAAAACTCCTTCAAGTTGGTGGAGTTGGTGCCTTTAGGCGGGCAATTCAGGCGGACATCAGAGGGCCTTTATACTGAAGAATATGTTTGTTTCATATCATTGTGTTTTGCTTTTCGAGTTTTGTGTTTCCTTTTCATGTATTGTGTAATGAATGCGTATGTAGATACAGTTGAAGTTGGAAGTTTACATACACTTATGTTGGAGTCATTGAAACTCGTTTTTCAACCACTCCACAAATTTCTTGTTAACAAACTATAGTTTTGGCAAGTCGGTTAGGACATCTACTTTGTGCATGACACAAGTAATTCTTCCAACAATTGTTTACAGACAGATTATTTCACTTATAATTCACTGTATCCCAATTCCAGTGGGTCAGAAGTTTACATACACTAAGTTGACTGTGCCTTTAAACAGCTTGGAAAATTCCAGAAAATGATGTCATGGCTTCAGAAGCTTCTGATAGGCTAATTGACATCATTTGAGTCAATTGGAGGTGTACCTGTGGATGTATTTCAAGGCCTACCTTCAAACTCAGTGCCTCTTTGCTTGACATCATGGGAAAATCAAAAGAAATCAGCCAAGACCTCAGAAAAAAAATTGTAGACCTCCACAAGTCGGGTTCATCCTTGGGAGCAATTTCCAAATGACTGAAGGTACCACGTTCATCTGTACAAACAATAGTACGCAAGTATAAATACCATGGTCCGTAATACCGCTCAGGAAGGAGACGTGTTCTGTCTCCTAGAGATGAACGTACTTTGGTGTGAAAAGTGCAAATCAATCCCAGAACAACAACAAAGGACCATGTGAAGATGCTGGAAGAAACAAGTACAAAAGTATCTATATCCACAGTAAAACAAGTCCCGCTCAGCAAGGAAAAGCCACTGCTCCAACACCGCCATAAAAAAGCCAGACTACGGTTTGCAGCTGCACATGGGGACAAAGATTGTACTTTTTGGAGAAATGTTCTCTGGTCTGATGAAACAAAAAATAGAACTGTTTGGCCATAATGACCATCGTTATATTTGGAGGAAAAAGGGGGAGGCTTGCAAGCCGAAGAACACCATCCCAACCGTGAAGCACGGGGGTGGCAGCATCATGTTGTGGGGGTGCTTTGCTGCAGGAGGGACTGGTGCACTTCACAAAATAGATGGCATCAGGAGGATGGAAAATTATGTGGAAATATTGAAGCAACATCTCAAGACATCAGTCAGGAAGTTAAAGCTTAGTCGCAAATGGGTCTTCCAAATGGACAATGACCACAAACATACTTCCAAAGTTGTGGCAAAATGGCTTAAGGACAACAAAGTCAAGGTATTGGAGTGGCCATCACAAAGCCCTGACCTCAATCCTATAGAAAATTTGTGGGCAGAACTGAAAAAGTGTGTGCGAGCAAGGAGGCCTACAAACCTGACTCAGTTACACCAGCTCTGTCAGGAGGAATGGGACAAAATTCACCCAACGTATTGTGGGAAGCTTGTGGAAGGCTACCCAAAACGTTTGACCCAAGTTAAACAATTTAAAGGCAATGCTACCAAATACTAATTGAGTGTATGTAAACTTCTGACCCACTGGGAATGTGATGAAAGAAATAAAAGCTGAAATAAATCATTCTCTCTACTATTATTCTGACATCTCACATTCTTAAAATAAAGTGGTGATCCTAACTGACCTAAGACAGGGATTTTTTTTACTAGGATTAAATGTCAGGAATTGTGAAAAACTGAGTTTAAATGTATTTGGCTAAGGTGTATGTAAACTCCCGACTTCAACTGTATGTGTAGTGTAATTGTTGTGTATTGATGTGTATACAGGGCTCATCTGTGAAAGAGACCGTGGTCTCAGCATGACTCTCTTCTTAAATAAAGGTTAAAAAAAGTTGTATAAAAATGTATATGCTGTTCACACAGAAACCCGCGCTAACACATGCAGACACACGCCCACACCGATTTACAGAGGACTGACATTGCCAAAAGCACACACACAAACCTTAACTAAACGAAATGGTTCATGGATCCAGGAAGCAGACAGGCATGGCACACACACAGAGATGCGAACCGTCAGACTGTCGCTGTCCATTACAATCACCTCTAGCAGAACTGTATTTAACAGTAGAGGAAAACCTCCACACAGACCAGACCTCAAATAGGGACTGACTGGGCTTGTTGACTGTGTAGAGTCCAGTGGCCAAGACACACCCTGGCAAGCACTCCCTCTCCACCCTACTCTGAGATGTTAACACGAGGAGACACATAATACACAGACATAGTGGCTGACATACACACACAGAGAATCACGACTCGCCAATACACACACACACACACAAACACACACACACACACGCAAAAACACCCGCACACATAGTCGCCAATACACACACACACAAACACACACACACACAGTCGACAATACACACTCTCTGATTTTGCAATCTCAGCATAAAGACGTAGAAAGAGAGAGGGAGAGAGGAAGAGAGGAAGAAAAAGAGGCAGATTGAAGGAGACTGATGGAGAAAGAGAAAAGAGATAGAGAAAGAGCCAGAAGGACTGAGCCGGAGAGAAGGAGAGAATCCAGAAAGAGACAGAAAGCAACAGACAAAGAGAGATACAGTAGGTCTAAATAGAGAGGAAGGGTTTAGAGAGAGGGCCATATGGGGCCGTTTATGACGGGGCTGGTCGTAGGGCCGTGCGGCCCTTCCTCTAGGGGCTCTTAATAGAGAGGGTAATTGAGCGGCTGACATGTGTTCCCCTGCACCCAAAACAAAAGGCAGAAGAGACAAATTAACTAGTTATTTGCACAGGGAAGTAGATCTGGCCCTTTCAGAGAGCAGGACTGGATGGCCGACTCACTGAATAAAACAGTACATCATCGCCATGGAGGCGTGACAGGGAAAAGCTAGGGCTAGACCCAGCAGATGCACACAGGGTATAATGGTTAACTGACAGCTTATGGCCCCAGCTGGAGTTAACAGTGTGGTGAGAAAAGGAGGAGAAAGAGGGGAGGATGGTGAGGAAGAGGGGAGTGGGGCCTGGCTCTCACTTGACTTACTAAGGAGCCCCCAGGAGTCTGTTGCAGCTGCCTGGGAATGAGGGAGGAAGGGACGAAGGAGGAGGGATGGAGCAGGGATGGAGGGCGAGAGAGCGAGAGAGAGAGAGAGAGAGAGAGCGCGTTTGGAGAGCGGGCTGCAGAGATCACACACAAAGAGAGTCGGCGATATGACGTTAAAAAGATGTATCACTCTCTAATATAGCTGAAGTGGCAAAAAGCCCCAAACGGCCCTGTGCAGGGCATTATGTGGACCCAGTGTGGGGCATCTTATTATTTAGTTCCAGTGGGGTGGAGTGAGGTGACAGTTTCACGGTGGCATTGCCACCCCCAGAGAAGAGACAAAGCAGTGGCACAGCACCCATGCAGGGCCACATGAACAGGCCAGTCTGTCACACGCTCTCCCCCCCCACCCCCCAGCACCGACCCACCCCGGCCCAGCCGCCCAAGCCACCCGCTCCCCAGGTGCATAATGGGCCTTGTGGGCCTACTCTCATAATCTCACACCAAGCAACCACCAGCATCATTCCAATTCACTTTAGCTTTACACATCCATGCAATAATATCAGAAAAACCATAAGATTCCTATAATATTGGATGTCTATGTAATATGTTCTATAGCCCAGAGAAATAGAACGGGAGTCCATTAGCTGTCATGGTGAACTAAACATTATTCTAACCTTCTCTTCCTGAGGAGGAGATAGTTTTAACAGGCAGTGACCCTAAGTCGCCCTCTGACCCTGCCAAACTACACCCCCATGTACTGTCATAAAGGGGAGGGGGGCAGGAGAGGAGCGGAGGTGGGCTGCTGACCCCTTTACAGGCCAACATCACCCCTCCACAAAAACTTCATAGGCAGTGAACGGCCAGAGAGTTCAACCACCGTGGCATTCCTCAGTTTCTCTTCTTTTCCATAACACATTATCTAGGCTGTGATGTGTCTTTCTTTCTGTTTCTCCTTTTACTGGTTAGTCGGTCTGTCCTGGTTTCTTTATTTTAACGTTCTGATATTTTTAGATTTTTTTAGGCGTATCTCATAGTGCTTGGATAATGTTTGCGTCTAATCGAGATGCACAAAGACGCGAAAACAAAAGCAGACCTTTTTCTTTTGCTCTTTTCCGTGAGAAAACACAGCTAAAAAGAGCAACGAAATGACTCTACCGTGTCCATTCCATTCTGCGCCGAACTAAACCGCTCTTAAAAAATAATAAAGAAGCAAGGCTAAACCAAGTTAAGTGATTGACAACGCTGTCTGGCTTTACTCAATTAACTATCTCATTGTATCGAAACCTTTTTTGCCAGAACTCCCCCCCCCCCCCCCCCCCCCGACCTCATTCTCTCCAAACTCCTTTATCCTCCACCATCACAGAGTTTTGCTTAGCTAATACTTCCAAGGAAATAGAGCGTTCTCCTTGACCTTCTATTGGCCACTCTTCTCATCTCTCTTCTTCTCTCTTTCTCTTTCAGCCACTTCAAACTGTCTCTCTGGACAGTGGGGAGAATGTGACGGGAGTCCATCAGCGACGAGAGGCAGGCCCAGGGCAGGACCCCGCTCCCTCACTTCAAAGTTGGCCTGCATTCATTAATTGTCCTTTGAATTAATATCACAGTCCTCACAATGCGGGTGCCAGCACAGAAAGAGGATTTAATGAAGCATAGAGCCTGTATTCACTTGCAGATAAACCAGTGTGGATTTTCTTGAGAGAGAGTCTTGAGAGTGATGCTTTGACATAGGCTGAAGTAAATGTGGTGTGTATAGCCAGGGTGAGAGGAGATAAATAAGGGAGTGAATAGGGAGGGGGATGCTTTTGAATGCGCCGCTAACATACACTACATGAGCAAAAGTATGTGGACACCTGCTCGTCGAACATCTCATTCCAAAATCATGGGCATTAATATGGAGTTGGTCCCTCCTTTGCTGCTATAACAGCCTCCACTCTTCTGGGAAGGCTTTCCACTAGATGTTGGAACATTGCTATGGGGACTTGATTCCATTCAGCCATAAGAGCATTAGTGAGGTCGGGCACTGATGTTGGGCGATAAGGCCTGACTCGGTGTCGGTGTTCCAATTCATCCCAAAGATGTTCGGTGGGGTTGAGGTCAGGGTTCTGTGCAGGCCAGTTAAGTTGTTCCACACTGATCTCGACAAAGCATTTCTGTATGGACCTCACTTTGTGCACAGGGGCATTGTCATGCTGAACACAGGAAAGGGCCTAGCCCAAACTTTTGCCACAAAGTTGGAAGCACAGAATCGTCTAGAATGTCATTGTATGCTGTAGCATTAAGATTTCCCTTCACTGGAACTAAGAGGCTTAGCCCGAACCATGAAGAACAGCCCCAGACCATTATTCCTCCTCCACCAAACTTTACAGTTGGCACTGTGCATTGGGGCAGGTAGCATTCTCCTAGCATCCGCCAAATCCAGATTTGTATGTCGGACTGCCAGTTGGTGAAGCATGATTCATCACTCCAAAGAATGCGTTTCCACTGCTCCAGAATCAAATGGCGGCAAACTTTACAACACTCCAGCAGACGCTTGGCATGGTGCGGCTGCTCTGCCATGGAACTCCATTTCATGAAGCTCCCGACGAACAGTAATTGTGCTCACGTTGCTTCCAGAGGCAGTTTGGAACTCAGTAGTGAGTGTTGCAACCGAGGACAGACGATTTTTACGTGCTATGAGCTTCAGCACTCAGCGGTCCTGTTTTGTGAGCTTGTGTGGCCTACCACTTCGCGGCTGAAACATTGTTGCTCCAAGACGTTTCCACTTAACAGCACTTACAGTTGACCGGGGCAGCTGCAGCAGGGCAGAAATTTGACAAACTGACTTGTTGGAAAGGTGGCATCCTATGACAGTGCCACGTTGAAAGTCACTGAGCATTTCAGTAAAGCCATTCTATTGCCAATGTTTCTCTATGGAAATTGCATGGCTGTGTGCTAATTTTATACACCTGTCAGCAACGGATGTGGCTGAAATTACTGAATCCACTAATTTTAAGGGGTGTCCATATACTTTTGTATATATACACTACCATTCAAAAGTTTGGGGTCGCTTAGAAATGTCCTTGTTTTTGAAAGAAAAGCTATTTTTTTGTCCATTAAAATAACATCAAATTGATCAGAAATACAGTGTAGACATTGTTCATGTTGTAAATGACTATTGTAGCTGGAAATGGCTGATTTGTAATAGAATATCTTCATTGGCGTACAGAGGACCATTATCAGCAACCATCACTCCTGTGTTCCAATGACACGTTGTGTTAGCTAATCCAAGTTTATCATTTTAAAAGGCTAATTGATCATCAGAAAACTATTTTGCAATTATGTTAGCACAGCTGAAAACTGTTGTTCTGATTAAAGAAGCAATAAAACTGGCCTTCTTTAGATTTGTTGAGTATCTGGAGCATCAGCATTTGTGGGTTCGATTACAGGCTCAAAATGGCCAGAAACAAATAACTTTCTTTTGAAACTCGTCATTCTATTCTTGTTCTGAGAAATGAAGGTTATTCCTTGCAAGAAATTGCCAAGAAACTGAAGATCTCGTACATTGCTGTGTACTACTCCCTTCACAGAACAGCACAAACTGGCTCTAACCAGAATAGAAAGAGGAGTGGGATGCCCCGGTGCACAACTAAGCAAGAGGACAAGTACATTAGAGTGTCTAGTTTGAGAAACAGATGCCTCACAAGTCCTCAACTGGCAGCTTCATGAAATAGTACCCGCAAAACACCAGTCTCAACGTCAACAGTGAAGAGGTGTCTCCGGGATGCTAGCCTTGTAGGCAGAGTTCCTCTGTCCAGTGTCTGTGTTCTTTTGCCCATCTTGATCTTTTATTTTTATTGGCTAGTCTGAGATATTACTTTTTCTTTGCATCTCTGCCTAGAAGGCCAGCATCCCGGAGTCGCCTCTTCACTGTTGATGTTGAGACTGGTGTTTTACGGGTACAACTTAATGAAGCTGCCAGTTGAGGACTTGTGAGCCGTCTGTTTCTCAAACTAGACACTCTAATGTACTTTTCCTCTTGCTCAGTTGTGCACTGGGGCCTCCCACTCCTCTTTCTATTCTGGTTAGAGCCAGTTTGCACTGTTCTGTGAAAGAAGTAGTACACAGCGTTGTACTTCAGTTTCTTGACAATTTCTTGCAAGGAATAGCCTTCATTTCTCAGAACAAGAATAGACTGACGAGTTTCAGAAGAAAGTTATTTGTTTCTGGCCATTTTGAGCCTGTAATCGAACCCACAAATGCTGATGCTCCAGATACTCAACAAGTCTAAAGAAGGCCAGTTTTATTGCTTCTTTAATCAGAACAACAGTTTTCAGCTGTGCTAACATAATTGCAAAAGGGTTTTCTAATGATCAATTAGCCTTTTAAAATGATAAACTTGGATTAGCTAACACAACATGTCATTGGAACACAGGAGTGATGGTTGCTGATAATGGGCCTCTGTACATCAATGTAGATATTCCATTACAAATCAGCCGTTTCCAGCTACAATTGTTATTTACAACATTAACAATGTCTAAACTGTATTTCTGATCAATTTGATGTTATTATAATGGACAAAAAAATTGCTTTTCTTTAAAAAACAAGGACATTTCTAAGTGACCCCAAACCCCTAAAGTGTAAATTCTCTAAGTATGCTAGACAGGAGAATCAGGACGTCGCTTACTTAATAGCTGAGCTTACGATTTTATAAAATGGTTCGTAGCAAACGACAACACACTACAGAAGTAAAAAATAAGCTACAACTTCGAAAAAGTGAACTTTCATTTTAACTTGATCCAAAAAACACCAGGAAACATTCAAGTGGAAAAAGTCAAGACCAAACACATAAGTTCATTAAAAATGTGTATGACACTAAACTGCCTCTATGTTTGACTACTTGTGATGACACCAAACACCAAATGATCTGGGATACATAATTTATTAATCTATTGGTGTTAATAAAAACTCTCAGCCCTGAATGAATTCTGATTACTCCATCCAACATTAATCTCCTGGAAAGAGTTGCTATATTCCAGGTATTGTGAATTTGGAGTTCTGGTGTGGCATACTGTAACAATACAGTTCCACTGGCCAAGTTAAGTTGGGTTTATATAAGTAGTAATAACCCAGGCAGGGAGACAGCCAGTGATCGCACACAGAGTCAAGAACCAGCTATTTCTCTTCTCTATCCCAGTGCCTGGATTTCTCTACTGCTCTGCCTGGAGGCAGAGATGGAAAGTAGTCGGTAGAAAACATTCCACTGGTCGCTATGAGGCACTGTTGTTTGTTATGACTGGAGATAGTCTCTCTCTCTCCATCTCTCAATCCCTCTGCTTCACTAAGATAGCGTAAAAACGCACGGACCGCTGACAAATATACAACGTTATAGAAAATCAATGTCTCTCTTCCCGAAAGGTTTCCGCTGTTGTGTCTGAGGGGGGTATTGGTGTGTTCCTGACATGGTCGGCTATTACTGACAGAGTGAGAGACATGCGTTTATTGACATTTCTGAATGCCCTGGGAGAAAAGACATTATGAAACATTCTAATTGGTTTATAGGGTTTGTGTATATACACTAATCTTAGTGGTCATTGATATGATTCCCTATAGATTTAGCTTCAACCGAATGATTGCAGAGTTTGCATATTACGGTCTATGCCTGCCACGTTTAAAAATGGCTCTCACTTTTTTCTGTTTCTCTGTTCTCTCTCTTTCCCTCTACTCTTTCTCTCTCCCCTCTCTCTCCTCTCTCTCCAAACTCTCTCAGTCCATGCCAAAGTAGTGGGGAGCCAGTTTTCCCACTTTATTTACACAAACAAAGTCCTACTCAGTTTCTTTGACAAAAGCAGCTAAATCTTTCATGTTTTGTCAGCACTTGATTCCTCCTGTCCCCCTGGCTATTTGCCTGCCTCAGGACAATGGAGCCAGGAGAATGGGAGCAGATTTTGTGAATGTGCCTCAATGAAACCAATTATTACATGTTGACTGCGTTCACCATGGCAGATTTGAAAGAACTGGGCTTATTCAATTTGGCACCGCGGGATTCCCTTTCAAGATAAGTTATCCCTTTGACTGTTTGTATTTCTGAGCTTTTCTTTTTTCTCCCCCTCCCTCCCTCGTCCCTCCCTCAACCCCCCCCCCCCCCCCCCCCCCCCCATTGTCATAAATGGAATCTGCAAGAGTAGGCTACTCCTCTTTCATGACTTTGGTTATTTTAATTAGCTAAATGAGGCTAAAGGGGTGTCCGTTGGTGTTATAGTCATATACAGAGGAAGGTGGTGTCATTCATTAGGAGGCAGTTAATGTGCCAGTATTTATTGATTAATTAACATGAAACCATTCATTCAGTTTAGGAGGCCACTTCCATGCCGGTATCCTTTATGGAATTTGCTCATGCAAGATTGACAAGGTTGAGCACTTTCTGCAGACAATTTTTGAACCAAATGAATGTGTTCATACTAATAGAAAGTATTTACTATGTCCCCAATTTCTGTTATTTATTTTTTAACTACTGTTAAATAATTGGTCAATCACCATAATATTCTTAATTATATATAAATAATCGAATTTATTCATTTAACATTTTGCTTCCCCTGAACTCAACTATTCCTCTTAAACAGGAAGTGCAATCGTTTAACGTTAGATTCATTTCCTGATTAAAAGCGCGACATTTACCATTTGCTTGGGGGCATCCTTTTCCCAGAATGCTCTAGGTGCCCTGTAATGTCATGCAGATCTAGTAGTAGCTACCTGGTCCCAGTATAGCTACTTTATCCCACTGAACTCAACGGTGGACTTTTCCCAGACAAATAAATCAAAATAGAGCAGCTTTGATCTCTGCACTTAAGGGTAGCCAACAATGGAGGCCGTGGAGAAAGAGGCAGAGAGGAACAGTCCTCTCTCTCCTGCAACAATAGCCTCTACAAACACCTACTTAATCAATATTTGGCCAGAAGACACCCTCTCCATACCCAAGACAGCCTTTTCACATTCTAATGAAGAGCTTTAAAGGAAAAAGAAAACAACAAGATCAACTACTTCCACAGACACACACAAGAGGATAAGATAATTACATATGGCCATTGCAGACTGAGGGAAAAGGGAAAGTAACCATTGGACTGTGTTTGAATTGGAATATAATTTGAGTAAACAACATCTCAGATATGCCATTGTCAACACTGGAGTTTGCTCTGAGCTAATGAGTTAATGTTGTCATGAATCATGAAGATGATTAGTCTGGCAATGTAACAAGGAGTCGAGGTACTGAATTAAAGGGAAAATACATAGAAGAATTCTTCCCAAAACACTCAGCTATATTTCTTGAATCTAAATAACACATAGAAACAACAACGTTAAGTCCATTCAAACGTTTGGCATATTTTAAAATAAATAGGCTGTAAATCATACTGTGATACATCTATAGGTCGTAATAACAATTTAACGTCACTTGTTGTGCACACTTGTTGCAACGTTTTATCATGCCTGGCTGTTCCTAACTTACAATATCTATATCCTAATCATAAGCCTATCTCCCAATATCTGCAAGCCTGTATAATCTATCTAAACAAGGCATCATCAGCACGAATAGATAACAGAGAAAATGGAGTGGAATAATATCAGGTATCGAAACACAATCATAATCAAAAGAGCACTATTGCATTTCCATAAATGGGCTATAGATTGAGGTGGACAAAGATACAAGCCTACAAATTTGTTCCAACCCCGCAGGAAAAATCTTAACCAAACTGGGAGAATACATTTCAAAAGGTTAACAAAGTAAATTGCCTATCCTGATCTGTATTCGCGATGCCTCGCCTGGAAAAGGGCAGGAAAGCGGCTATACATATGGCATGAATGCGCGCGCCCCGGGCGAAGAGGACTGGGCGGGCTTTGTCCCTAGATGAAAGTGGGAAGAAATAAAAGGTTTGAGTTTAATCTACTAGAAAGGGTTTACACTGCGATGACTGATGTAAGGAGTAGTAAGGAGTAGTAAGCAGACCATGCCTCCTGCGCAACGAGTCTAAACACATGAGTAAAAGAGCGATAAGAAAGGCCTAATCATTTGAGGATGCTTGGAAAATGTGTAAAAATAAAAAAAATGTTGAGTTCTTCAGATATGTATTTGCTATAAGTGAAAAGAATTGAATCTCCCCCCGAAAAAAATAAATAACAAACATGTAAAACAGGCAACGTGTCCCTTCCCAAACCTTGTTATGAACTTGGAATAGGCTTTGCTCACATTTCTAAAATTGTATGTTTAAAAAAGTCAGCTTCTGAAAGTATAGCCTACATTCCTGAAAAACCAACAGGTCACCAAGCAACAGGTGTTTGGGAAAAATCCAGGTCATAGGGAGAGATAGGATGCTGCCTCCTCTCTGAGTCTGAATAGCAAACCCATCTCTTGACGCTGAAAAAGTCTCCAAATGAACATTTTGTCGTTGAAAACGGCCATTTTCTCTCGGCGCGCAGTCTATAAAACCGGCCGGAGTTGCCCATTGGTGTTATCTGAATTATTCATCGCTCATTGCGGGTCCATAATGTCTTCTCCCAGCCTTTTGTCAGCGCATTTTTTCTCCCTTTCTCTACACATTTTGAAAAGCTTTGGCGTCTTTTTGTACACCACTGAGCCGCTTGCTATAGCAGGCCTTTGTGCGCCTGAAACCGAAGTGTGAGTCTCAATAGACTCTCGCGCCTTTGTCCGGCAAGTTCATCCTCAAGTGTCCGATTGTGTGCGGAGGAACCGTGTTTTTTATGGGGGACGGAACAGTTGGGCAAATGTTTGATCAACTTCATATGGAAACGTTTGCCTTTTGCAAAAGTTTCGGTTTAGTTTAAACTCAGGCATGCAACTCAAAATTCCATATTCATAAAGTTAGGCTAGGCCAATATTGCAGAAAACCACCAAAAGAGTTGTTATTTTCAAATGCTTAAATATTCGTTTTTTAAATTCAATATCTATCTCTTATCTGCACAGCAATCATTCCGCTTGACAAACCAACGACACAAAATGTTAAACGCAGAGTGACGCGTACAGAAAAATAATGTAGTAAACGATTTAGGTATTTAATTAAATAGTAATGGTCCATGATTATATATCCATTTATCAAATTATATGGGTATTTTAATTCACTTCTGCTTTTTTTTCTCTGCACATTATGTAGTCCGTACCCATCTGAATTTAGTGTAATATGCAGGTTATCTGCTAATTCAGCATCTTCAAGAGACAACAACACATTTTTCATATTCCCCATTTCTCCCAATTTTTACTGTCTCAAGAGGCCAACGAATTAACCGACTTTTAACAACTTCTAAACAACATCTCAACACATATTTTATCACAACCAAATATAGAAAATTGAGAGGAAAAGAAGCATTCCATACTTCTGAAATAAAATGAATTCTCTAAACCAAAATCGCAGACCTTGTCCAACAAGGAAACCGTGGCCTACAGTCCTGGGCCTACTCCACATCGCCAAAGCTTTGCACTGCTTTTGATTAAAACCATTACTCACATCTATCCCCGAGGATGCCGTCGATGCTGTGTTTCGCTCGTCTTTCGTTCTCTTCCAATTCCCTCTTCTGGATTTCATCATCGTCCTCCTCATCTTCTCCTCCAACTCCCCCGAATTTACAACGCATGATACGGCTGATTGAACTCACTTTGAAAGTAAATACATAAGTGATAAATGATAAATTGTTGGTAAAAAATCAAGCTTGAATTGATGAAAGTGCCAACATCCATATTGTCATAGCACCTGTTGATTGGTTTTCACCTCGCAATAATGTTTCACAATATTCTGTTTATATCTGGCAAACTTTTTCAAACTTTCAGAATGTTTACGGTTGTTGCGTTCAGTAGACCTATAGGCTATCCTCTCCTGCACTTTTTACTAGGCGTATGCAAACGTATAATACTATTGTAGGCTTATACGATTTTAGTTAAGTAGCGTACATTTACATGTTGGTCATTATGCTCTGGATAAGATAATTACAATATAATTTGGGGTTGTAGATCGTTAAGTTATAAATTA
The DNA here is from genome assembly GCF_965601325.2 of Salmo salar. NCBI lineage: Eukaryota > Metazoa > Chordata > Actinopteri > Salmoniformes > Salmonidae > Salmo > Salmo salar. The sequence goes on from NC_138304.1 coordinate 19,928,516, forward strand.
TTTGTTAAAAAAATGTAAATACCTGAGGGGATGTTGTTTCTGTCGCAGATCCCGTCTTTGAGTAATTTATCCCTGATTTCCCAGCTGAACATGCCGGGGTTGTCTCTCTTGTATTCCTCGATCTTCTTGTCCACATCTGGGGTTGTTGTCTGCTTCAAGTGGCAAGGATGCAGAAAAAAATGTCATTAGGCCTATGATTGCTATTGCACATTGAATTTTTTAAATTTTTAAAATAAATTAGGCTACACCGTGCCTAATAGGCTATACAGTTCTGTTGAGTTTTATCTTTTACTTGATCGTTTTCAAAACCCATGTTTTGACAGTCTGTATTAATATGGTGCTAAAAGTGCGCATAAAATAAGGTCTTATAAATTAAATATGTATTCGGAATAATGAATAGCATATGACAATAAATTATACCATACAAAACTGTTAATTATTTTATATCATCCCCAATTACATGTATCCTGTTAGCGGCATGTTGAGGTGCAGCCCATTAAGTTGGGCTTGACAGAGACATTGCTGCTATACAGTCCGGTTCTAGGGCCCTCACCTTGGGTTTGCTGCCTCCGATGGACCCGGGCCTGATGGAGCCTGTCTCCTGGTACCGGCACAAGATTTTAGACACGCATCCATGGGAGACTCGGAGCTGGCGGGAGATGACACAGGGCCGGATGCCGTGGTGGGCCATCTCCACGATCTTGTGGCGGATGTGGTTGGGCAGGGGTCTGCCGTTGATAAACATCCCACCGAGCTGGTTCACCCGGCCCTGGCCTAACGGGGTAGAGACTGGACGGAGGGAACGCATTTCATTCAATAACAATAACTTCAACAACAAAAGTAAACCACAGCAGCAAAAAAAAAAGCCTAAACAATCAGGCCTATGTTTATTTATTTAACGTTGATTTATCCTATCTCAGTGAAAGGGGCTATATTTTCAAGAGAGACCTGTTGCAAGAAAATATATTAATAACATAACATTTGATCTCGGTCTTTTGCAAAATGTATAATTGTTCTTGTTATTACATAGGTTACACTTAATTGATGGTGCACAATGTAAATCAATATAAAATGTATAACAAGAGCATTGTTGATGTTTTGATATCAACTACTACTATTTCAATTCAATTGAACCAGGGATTGCTACAAACTGTTTATGGCTTAGTAGGCTAGTGTAGGCTACTTACAGTTTCCAATAGGCAGCCTACACATTTAGGGAATACTTCAACTTTGATTCACTTGTCAAAATGTTAGTTCATGTGTAGGCCTACTGTTAATTGTCTGTTAAAAGGCCACACTAAGAAAATGATTTATATATGAACAACAATTTTGCCGCTGTTCAAAGTTGACACAATATCAACACTTGCTTTCTGATTGAATCATTAACAAACAAACAAAATATTCCAATACGCAAGAAACATGCACTTGGTTCCATTTGCAATAGCCTACCTTCCAGAGAGTAGCCTCCCCGCGGGTAGTTTTGGTGTGGGTTCGGGCGCATCATCCTCGGTATGCCCCCCGCTAGTGCTGTCATGTCTCCTAAAACTCCGCCAACGATGCCTTGCTCTCGACCAAATCAACACCAACCCGTAAACTTCTGAAATATTCTGGAATCCACAAAAACGTATAGCTTAAAGGCCTACACGTTGGCTTCGATGGAGCAACAGGACAGCCTCCACGGGTTGCTTCGTCAAAATAACAACATGCAAGAAAAAACACAAGTTAAATCCTTGGAGAATGGTGCATTTGTCGATATCCAACGTGGAGTGTGAAAATATTGACAAAGCAATGTTTGCCTCTGTTGAAATTGAAGGCCGCTTAGTTGGAGTTGTTGTTGACACTTTATCTGAATTGAGAAGATGGGTGGAAGTGAAACATTTTATAAGTTGTTGCTCTCCTTTCTCCTCAGTCCTTCCAGGCCTCTGATTGGCTTAGAAGGCGAATCCCGGGGGCGCTGAGGGTGCATTTTGATTGGCCGACTGTTTTCTGTAGTGACCTCACGGGTTCAAGGCGTTGTGTCTTGAGTCTTGTGGTGCCCTCGAGCTTTTGCTTTCACAGAATCTGATCCACGATCAGCCCTCCAGTCATCAACTGTATAGGCTATATGGTCCAACCATGTTGATGGATGAAGATGCTCCTTTTAGTGAAGGCTACGCTACTCCCTGTAAGTCACCAGTCACCAATGTATTACTTTATTATGCTGTGACTATTTCATAACAGCATTGCACATACACCATTTTCTGCCTGTGAAATAACACACACACACACGAACATACACACACACACTCACACTGTTTGCTGTGCACAGTGATTTTACAAACAGGAATTTATTGTAGTACTTAGACAGTAGTGCACTAATTAGAATAGAAGGAGCTATGCGACCCAGCAGGGTATGACGCCTGGAGTGCAGTAAAGTTGTCTGTAGCGAAAGAAGGTACAATTGTGTGAAGACATTATTTATAACTTCATGAGTGTCAAATGCTCCCCACCCCCCCATTCTTTTATCACTCTCTCTCTCTATCGCACACGCGCGCAGACGCACTTGCACATGTACGCACGCCACACACACACACACACACACACACACACACACACACACACACACACACACACACACACACACACACACACACACACACACACACACACACATCCACCCCAGCTAACATATATGGTTTTTTTTTTAAGTTGTGGGAAGTTGTGCTTTTGATTTCACATTGGTTGTGGGAACGAATCCACATGCTTCCTTACTGGTAAAACGGAACGTTTTTTAAACATTCTGAGAACAGAAGTGAAAACGTTGCCTGTTCGGGGGAATGTTAATTTTTAGGTTGCAGGGAGGTTCTGAGAACGTTTTACTCTGGTTCCTTGAACGTTTTCCTGGGAGGTTTTATTAACGCTCTGAGAACGGTTTTTGAATAAAGTCCTTAAAACTTTTACTGAATGTTTCAATAAGACTTTTAATAACTCTGCTAGCTAATTTTGGGTTCACTTTTTTTTAAACTCCAAGCACAGATAGGACACATGGAAATGCATTTCCATAGGCATCAATCATGCAAGTGCATTTCTTTTTTATTGTGACACGGAATCAGTGAGATTCAAACCTATGATCTTATGTTCTCTATCCATGCAATTAGTCCACTGCACTTTGAGGATGGAGCTAGCATGCAATGTTTTTTAAGCATACAATGCTGTTAATTTTTGTCTATTCAAACAGAACCCATTTCAAAGGAAACAAGCACTCATTATTAAGATCAGGTGTGGCCAATTCGTGGGCGCAACTAACACACCTGACCACACTTAACAAGATAGAGGATAGAGAGAGTTTCATTGATGCTGAGGACTGAATATACATGTTTTTAAATAACATTCATGGAACGTTCTTGGAACAAAAAAAATGGTTTTTATGGAACGTTTTCTTCAAGTTCTGAGAACGGAATATATGTTTTTAAGTAACATTCTTAGAATGTTCTCTGAACATTACTAAAGTTTTCTTGTGTTTTTTTGGGAAAGTTTGCTTAACGTTCCCAAAATAATTTGAGAACATGACTTTAAATAGAACCATGACAAAACTGGTAGTAAACATTATGCTGAAGTAGCCTACTGACATTCCTATAGAAGAACGTTGTTTCTAAACTTTCTTGGAATAATTTGAGAACATGGCTTTAAATAGAACCATGAAGAAAACTGTAGGAAATGGTATGGTGAAGTACTGATATTCCCACAGAAGAATGTTGTTTCTTAAAGTTCTCTGAACTTTTTGAGAACATTCCCAATGTCAAACCAGTTGGTGAATGTTCCTAGGACATTACCAAAATTGAAATGAAATGTAATCATATTTGAACTTTTAGGAAACGTTCTGTTAAAATCCTGTGAGTCAATCTAATTAATATGATAAACAAATCGCATTCAAAATCTGTCAGTTTAAGCTAGAGATATGTTTTTTGTTGTTGCATGGTCTGCGTCCCAATCCACCGCATCTGCCTATGTAGGCCTTCTGCATCTGCGGTGGAAAGTGGCAGGGCTACAGCGTTGTTTGTTAGACCAGGAGACATCCCTAAAATCTGACATTTGTAGCGACCCCCACAAGCATAACGGGACTCATCTGAAGTCGGTACCAGTTGATGTGTCAACTTCCGTTCGTAGCGTCCGAACCGTTTGGGCTACAAACTAATATGACCCCCACTATGGAAAGGGGGGACACCGTTTTGCTCTACGACCCCCACAAGTGTCACGGGACTCTTCTGAAGGTAACCCGGTACCAGTTTAAAATATGAATGGAAGTATGAACGTAGTTTTGTGGCAACAAAATAAATTGGTTAAATATGTGTCCAAAAAACGAAATGCCCCTCCCCGCCTTAGACTATTAGTGGTTAAAGTAATGAAATACCCAAGAAAATAACATTTTTTTTTGTCAAGTTCTTTAATTCCTTAAATGTGCTGAGAATGTTCCGAAGCCAAGCAACTATCCTGCACCGTTCCCAGAAAGTTGTGGGAAGGCAAAATAACCATAGGACGACCACGTTCTCACCAAGCTCTAAGAAACATATGGTTGCGGAGAATAATAATAAAGGTATATTCTTTAAAAAGTATGTATGTCTATATAGGTATGTGTATGTATATATGTGTATATGTATGCATGCGTGTATGGATATATATATTTACCCCAAAAATATATGGGGGATTGGAAATGATGCAGACAATTACATTGATGGAAGCAATATTCTTTCCGCAATATTAAGCTGATCCCCCCCCCCCCCCCCCCCAAAAAAAAAAGAAGAAAAAAGAAAAAAAGAAACATATGGTTCTCAGAACGTTATGTGTGCTAGCTGGGACTTGTACCCCATTCAGAAATTTTTGTGGAGGCTCATTGAACAAGTCATGTCAGACAAAAAGCTTCTCCCATTCACCACTCCAATCAATCAAAGGTATGGAGATCATTCCAAGCGAAGCCATTGAGTTCTAACAAAACAACGATTTTTTCCCCTCCAAATTCCACATTGACACTTACCCTAATATTAGCCTACCCACCGACTGTTTAGGTCACATTTCCAATCAGTGAACCGAACGAAAATACAGTTGTGTATTAGGATACTTATAAGAGAGGTGTAGGCTACTTACTTGTGAGAGGTCGTGGCTGTTTTAGGGCCTGGAATATAGTAACCGATCAACAATTCATAATCACATGGCGAAGTGCATGAAAGGGCAACATGTTAAGGCATATCAGTTGATAGAAACTATTAATATAGGCTATTATGTGTGCTTTTACAGGCCTATAGGAATTTAGTCAATCCCAACAGATTGAGCCCTGCAACATTACTGTGGTTGACATTCACCACAGTTTAATTTTGTTGGCAAAAATACTTCTATGTATAAACAACAGAAAAGTTCGAGAGTGGTTTTCCTTTGGAATATTGGATGGCATCATTGCCATCTTCACGTCTCTGCGCACCCGGGCGCACCGCGACCCTTAATAACCGGTGATTATGGAGCGTTTCGGTCCCAGGTGCTCTCTAACCAGATTAGGGCCGTCACCGTGGCGCGAGGAGCTGCCACACCACCGGGCAAACTGGAAGCTCCACAAGGGAGAGCGTCATTAGTTATGATTTTAATTGACATTGCTGGAATAGCTGAACAATAATAAATGCTTCTGATGAGAAGGCCCTATGCCTAAAGCCAATCATAGCCTATTTGCATAATGGTGTCACCTTTTTATTAATGGGAATAATTTAGGCCTATGTCGTTTTTAGCAATGTCCTTGAGTTGTTCAAAAAGAGCAACTTCTTGTTTCTTATTCATATTTCTATGTATTTATAAATAAATAGTCTATTATTGTTATTATAATTATAATTATTATTGTAGTCCTTATTATTATTTAATAATAACCATTTGTATTACTAACTTTTTTCTCACAATGATAACAATGGAGATAAACCAGTAGTCTTAATAATAATCGTTAACATTTGTATTGAATAACCATTACTACTACTACTACGTTAAAATCATTAGGTAAATACTTGGACCATAATAGAGTTCGTTTTTCACTTATCTTTTAACCATGTGGCTTTCGTGTTTCTCACCTGAAATCTAATACATCTAACAGACGAAGAATTATGGTAAGGCCAACGACATCTTAGAGATGGAAATGTGGTATCCCACAGTTAATGAAGGCCTGCATTGACATCCAGCTTTTTGGGAACCGAAAAGACTCTTCCAAATGTTTTCTTTCTACAGGAACGCACAGACAATGGAACGCAGGAGGGAAATATGGTTTGGACACGGGAGTCCTTTCACGTGCAAAAGGAGGAATTGCTCTCTTTCTCTCAGTTAGTTCCAACACAGAAGTCTACATGCGGAACTTCTTCCATGGTCGCCTAATGGTCGACTAATTCAACATTAGGACCATGCATGACCCGCGGTTCATCCACACGTTGGTGTAGCACATGCGTGCAAATGGTCGATTATTGACACAGAGACACGAGAGTTAATTTGACTGTAGCCTTGTTGAACTGTGACAATTAGCCATGTTTGATGGGCAGAGACATATGCTGCTCAGGCATAGCGTCTATTCCAAATAGGTCAATGGAGACCGTTAGGCTATTTGTGATAATGTGGATTGTTAGAACATTTGTTGGTAGGCTACAATGTACTAATATGGTAGAAGTTATATAGAATTGTCACAATATCTAATAATACGATTATTGATATTTTGGCATAGGCCTTCAATTAGAAGTTGTAAAAAGTAACCTTCTAATATTGCATTACCAAAAGAATTTGGACTGATAATTAAGTAGGATGATACAATGATAATAATATACCTAATAGTATGCCTAATAATACTAATAATAGGCCTAATAATAATAATAATAATAATAATAATAATAAACATACATTGTAAATAAAACAAATGTGAATGAAAATAACAACCTATCTAGAATTATAATCGTAAACCTCCAGCGAGATAACTAAAAACTGTATCTCTGCAGTTTTAAGAAATAGTGTGGCTACTTTTTACAGCACCAACCCCAGCATGCAGCCCGATAATGTTTTTCTTCACAGGGTTTGAGGTGGGATACATTCCCCTTTCCTCCTACAAAAATACGTCCACGGGACATAAATTACTTACTGAAACTCTATATCGTCATAAAAGAGAGAATGGGGCAAAAACAAAGTTATGATACGAATTTTGATTATCATGAAAGGGATACAGGATATCCGTGTCAAATCAATTAGTGAAGGGGAAAATCCAAGTCAGAAATTCGCTCGATCAGTGAACAACATGCATCGAAAAATAAAGACCAAAATGCCTGTGTAGAAAAGAAAACGCAGTCGCGTTCAGTGGGCTCAGAACCAAAATAACTTCAGGATGTATCAGAGAGCAAGATAAGGACGAGTAGGCCTTAGCTCTGTCACTTATAGGCCGGGAGTAAACAAGATCATTAGAATAAGGATTTGGTCTGGTTCTGATTAAAAATTCTGTAATTTTCGATAGGTCCACATCTCATGGTATTTTGATTACTTTATTTCTTGGCGAGTTGTTCTTTTTAATTATGAATGCTGACTCGTTTGTGGACATCATGGCCAATTGTAGCCTAATATAAATATTATATTGTTCAAAGGTCTAGTGCAATTTGACCCTTTTATAGCAACATTAAATCAGTATAAATCAGAAAGATGTCACTATTGGAGGTTTGGAGTTTTTCTTTTTGATGACCCCTCTAAGTCAGTATTTACAATGTGGGAACCTTATCATTCCCACATTACGATGACAGATGACAACTGAATGCCCTGCGTTTACAGTGGGCACTTGTTGCTGTGATTGCTTTACAAACTGTTTTCAGGTCATTAAAATAACTAGGGAAATGTTGTAAAGCCATTTCCCATTTACTTTGAGTGTAAAACCGATTAATTAGTCCACAGAGACATGTTTGCCACTGTGACAGGGGACGTAATTCCCACAGGAAATAATAACATTATCTTATCTACACCAACTTGCAGCCTATTTTTGTGTATACTGTCCTCGAGATATGAGAATATATTAAAACGATAGCACATAGACCTACCAGCATAGTCCAGTCAGAACGTTAGCTATATATGCAGACATGGGATCTTTGCAAAAAGATTGCAAACAAAGAATAGTTTCTAAGGACTAAATAGTATTATGGTTACACTGTATTTGAACCATTTGGTCATTTGTCAATTAGTTGCCCATATCGCCTGTAAGCTTATTCAACAATGGCTAATTTATCTCTGGTGTTTGAAATTGTCAATTACATGCAATCTGAGGACCTACAACCAAAGCTCAAACTGGGGATATTTTTGCATCAGTGAGCCTACAGTGCCTTCAGAAAGTATTCATACCCCTTGACTTATTCCACATTTTGTTGTGTTGAATTCAAAATGGATTAAATGTATGCTTTTCTCACCCGTCTACACACAATACCACATAATGACAAAGCGAAAACATGTTTTTAGACGTTTTAACACATTTTATAAAATACAGAAATATCTATTCACACCCCTAAGTCAATACAAGTTAGAATCACCTTAGGCAGCGAGTCTTTCTGGGTGTCTCTAAGTGCTTTGCACACTTGGATTGTACAATATTTGCACACATTCTTTTTTAAATTCTTCAAGCTCTGTCAAGTTGGTTGTTGATCATTGCTAGACAGCCATTTTCATGTCTTGCTATATATTTTAAAGCCAATTTAAGCCCAAACTTTAACTAGGCCACTCAGGAACATTCAATATCATCTTGGGAAGCAACTCCAGTGTAGATTTGGCCTTGTCTTTTACGTTATTGTGGTGCTGAAAGGGGAATTAATCTTCCAGTGTCTAGAGGAAAGCAAACTGAACCAGGTTTTCCTCAAGGATTTTGTCTGTGCTTAGCTCCATTCCATTCATTTTTTATCCTGAAAAACTCCCCAGTTCTTAACGATTACAAGCATACCCATAACATGATACAGCCACTACTATGCTTGAATATTTGGAGAGTGGTACTCAGTAATGTGTTGTATTGGATTCGACTGAAACATAACCCTTTGTATTCAGGACAAAAAGTTAATTGCTTTGCCACTTTTTTTTCAGTATTACTTTAGTGCCTTGTTGCAAACAAGATACATGTTTTTTAATAGTTTTATTCTATACAGGCTTCCTTCTTTTCACTCTGTCAATTAGGTTAGTATTGTGGAGTAACTACTTTCTGAAGGCACTGTATGTGGGACTAGGTGAGTGGGAGAAAGAGAAGAAGAGAGGGAGATGAGTAGAGGGGCATTTGTTAACCCAGAGCCCTCAGGCCATGCAGCAGGATGACTATGGATGATGACTGGGGACAGTGGTGAGTTAGTAGTTTATTGTCCCTATGGTGAACTCATATGGCTACCTACGTCCCCCATTCATAGCCCTCCATCCCTACCCCCAGGCTACTGTGTGAGTCCCTTGGTCCTCCTCCTGTACCCTAAACTAAACCATAAGCCCTCAGGTGACCTTTAGCCCAGTAGGAGCCTGGGTCATTCTCTCTCTGATGTTGGCACCTTGATGTCAAATGTCATTGTTAACTGGTTAACTTTGGATTAGTGACACTACTGTAATACTGAATCAAATTCTGTAGGCCAATCACATGCTGTATGTCAATTTTATTCAGCAAATGGGTTAGGGGGGGGGGGGGGGGGGTGTGTGTGTGTGTGTGTGTGTGTGTGTGTGTGTGTGTGTGTGTGTGTGTGTGTGTGTGTGTGTGTGTGTGTGTGTGTGCAAGGTAGCTAGCCTTTTGGGGACCCTAAGCGAGATTTGGTTGGGGGGCCCACCAAGCTGGTAAAACATTACTGGAAGAATCAAAGTTTATCAATTTAATAACACATTTTATGCAATTCTACTCATGTTGTCATGGGACAAAGATACATTTTTGTAGTTTTAAAGTTAATTCCATGCAATTATATTGCAGCCTCATTATTTAGGGCTCCTGAGTGGCGCAGTAGTCTAAGGCACTGCATCTCAGTACAATAGAGGTGTCACAGTCCCGGTTTCAAATCCAGGCTGCATCACATCTGGCTGTGATTGGGAGTCCCATAGGGTGGCGCACAATTGGCCCAGCATCGTCTGTGTTTGGCCGGGTTAGGCCGTCATTATAAATAAGAATTTGTTTTTAACTGACTTGCCTAGTTAAAGAAAGATAAGAAAATACAAATATGAATTTTGCCATGGGGTGGAGAGATTTTTTGTCAGTTTTAAAGCATATTTCTTGAAATTCTACACATTTTGCCATGACTTATGCCCTGTTAATGAAATCTGAGTGAGAGTGACTAACAAAATCAATGGGGCCCCCCTGGAGGTCAGGGCCCCTGGGCACGTGCCCTGCATGTCCGGTCAGTATTCGGCCATGATTACTACAAGTTTAGATAATGGGCTAGACTAAATTACCATTCTAAAAATTGTTAGCTGGGTGACTGTCAGTGACTGACAAAACAAAAGAAAAACTGCTGAAACACAACCAAAATGTACTATTCTCACTCTCAACAGTAAGTTGAGCATCCGACTGAGTTCCTTTGGGTCTGGGGCCACCGGTCGCTAAGTGACCACTTACGTCACTTATGCCTGGAGCTGGCCCTGCCTGTGTTTTCTTCTTTTGTGGGTGCACATGTGTGTACAAAAAATACTTATGTGTTGTAGTGTAAATGGAAATGTCCCACCATTTAACCAGTTCTGCCTCTCATTGACCTGTAACCTAATACCTTTCACCATTGTGGGAGTAGATTTCCCCCCATCAACACTGAACCCCATATCTCTACCTGATCTGATTGTGAATAATGTCGTTATTACATCTCTCCATCTAGTGATCTCCATGGAAAATGTTTTATAATGTTGACAATATTCACTTTGACAGGGAATGTATTTCCCACCATGAGAATGGGAAATGGGATATCAAGTAAAAAATGTGGGTAGCCTAGAATCTGTGCTTGATGATGTGGAAAACCCTGCATTCACAGGAGGTTGGTGGCACCTTAATTGGGGAGATCAGACTCGTGGTAATGGCTGGAGAAGCATGGGTGGAATGGCATCAAATACATCAAACATGCCATTCCATTAACGCCGTTCCAGCCATTATTATGAGCCGTCCTCCCCGTAGCAGCCTCCACTGCCTGTATTGGTCTCTTTAGAAGACCAGAACATGGGGCCAGAACATGGGGCCTCCTCAGTGGTGCAGTGGTCTAAAGCACTGCATCACAGTGCTAGCTGTGCCACTAGAGATTCTGGGTTCGAGTCTAGGCTCTGTCACAGCCGGCTGCAACCGGGAGACCCATGGGGTGGCGCACAATTGGCCCAACATCGTCCAGGTTAGGGGAGGGTTTGCCTGGCAGGGATGTCCTTGTCCCATTGTGCACCTGTGGTGGGCTGGGTAAAGTGCACACTGACACAGTCACCATGTGTATGGTGTTTCCTCTGACACATTGGTGTGGCCATTTTACATTTAAGTCATTTAGCAGACGCTCTTATCCAGAGCGACTTACAAATTAAGTGGGCATTGTGTCAAGAAGCAGTGCAGCTTGGTTGGGCTGTGTTTTGGAGGATGCTTGACCTTTGCCTCTCCTGAGTGTCTACGGGAGTTGCAGTGATGAGACAAGACTGTAACTACAGTACCAATTGGGGAGGAAAAAAAGGGGATACATTTAAAAAAATAAATTGGTACTGTAGTTACAGTCTTGTCTCATCGCATCAACTCCCGTACACACTCACTCATTTTATAAAAAAAGAAGAAGACCAGAACATAAAACAATGCATTCTGTCAGTGTGAAGGCTTCTGGGTATAGCCTATAGTAGTAGTGTTCCCTATGACCCAAGACTGTGATAAGCACACTGGGATTCATGCAGCATGACTGAGCTGGACAGAATTCAGCAGTTTCATTTTCGAATGTTGTAAATGCATGAGCCACCGGAGGGTGCCAGTGGTAAGCCTAATTCTGATGTGAGCCTGAGATAGAGGGTGGCAATGTAGACATTCCAATCAATATAAACCTCAAATACACATTCACTTATTCAATAATGCCAGATCAGAAAGGAGAGAAAGGACTTGCAAGCCATGACTCAAGGATCACTTTTATTTAAACGCTTGAGCACTGACTGAATCAGTATCATCTGAATGGCTAAATGTACTCCAGCCGGTACAGCCAGAAGAGGACTGGCTACCCCTCGGAGCCTGCTTCCTATCTAGATTACTTCCTAGGTTCCTACCATCTAGGGAGTTTTTCCTAGCCACTGTGCATCTGCATTGCTTGCTGTTTGGGGTTTTAGGGTGGATTTCTGTAAAGTACTTTGTGACTACTGCTGATGTAAAAAGGGCATTACAAAATACATGATTGATTGATTTACTGATTGAAGGGCTACATCCCAGGGTCCGGCTGACTGAGAAACTGCTCTATAACCTTTCTGTCATCAAGTAGTACATAACAGTCAGGACAGAGGACACTTTGTTCTTTGGTTAATGTGAATATGGGTGACACATTAGCGTTTAGACAGGCAACCCAATTCTGATATTTGTTTCACTAATTGGTCATTTGACCAATCAGATCAGCACTGAAAAAGAGCTGATGTGAAAAAATCTGATGTGATTGATCAAAAGACCAAATAGCGGAAAACATATCAGAATTGGGCTGAATTTAGTACTGCATCACATTAGCTACGTTTACACAAGCAGCCCAATTCTGATCTTTTGCCCAATTATTGGCAAAATATCTGATATGATTGGTCAAAAAGCCAATAATTGGGCAAAAGATCAGAATTGGGCTGCTTGTGTAAACGTAGCTAATGTGATGCAGTACTAAATAGGGCAGTCATACAACATATTATTTAATTGGTCCAATTATGAAGTGGAATGACTAGCCTGTGAATCAGGCTACCCAAAGGAGTGTATTATGGCTTACTTTGTGTATAACAAACCTAAGCATATATAATAGGTTATAGCCTACACTTACACTGACCCGTCAATACATTAATACATTGAATTGAATACATTTGAAAGGTAATCTCATAAAACATTTAAATGTCTCCGGCTGGCATTGGACGAGGCAGAATGTCCGGGTTCCGGGTCAGGTCTGAATCTCAGCCAGCACACCAACCACGTGATAACAACAGAGAACATGGTCATGGTGCTGCGCGGCCGTGAGCGCTGGCTGCAGAGGAGGAGGATACGGTGGCAGGCTGTCTTGCGGGAGACTGTCATCCTGGATGTAGAACGGATAAGCGTCGGTGGCTGTAATGTTGTTGGGGAGGTTGTTTATCCAGTACACCGGTACTCCGGAGGGCGACAGAGAGGGCATGTTTAGCCTACATGCTTTAAGGCCCAGGCTGCTCAAAATAATTTATGATGTGATCAGATGATTTCCAACGCTTCTCCCCCGGGTTTACACAGACGCAGGGAGCGCCATTCCCGCCATTCTGCGTGGTTTTGACAGCATCAAATACCAGAATAGTGCTAGAATACGATAATAGGTCTACGACGTGAGGGTAATTTGATGTGGTAATTCCGTCGCGGTAAAGAGGAAGCGGCACCTGGAGCTCTCTCTCTCTCACACACAGCGGATTGGACAGAACAGCATTCATTCACGGTTCTCCCGCTGTTTCAATTTGGCATGAACCAGAATCTAGACTAGAGTCGTTACCCCGGTAGAGCTGTTTGGATCTGGGGCTCAACTGGAGCACTGGCACAACCTGGAAATAGTGCCAGATTAGGCTATATCAGATTATGTAGGTTTAATAAACCCGTTTAGAGCTGTTGCATGCTGTTGCATGCTTAAACGAATTAACCCTTGCATAACACCTAATCTATCCTCCTACCAAGTGCCTATTTGCATAGCCTAGCCTATTTGCACAAACGAAAACAATGGTCCTATTCTTCGATTTAGACATAATCAAGAGTCTCCATTTCTTTATCGTGATCAGGCTGCGCTCCACTGTTTTACATATTTCAGCACCATGTTGGGTGGAAAGCACCAGTGATTCTAATCAGCACAATGCGATAACACCTGTGATGTGTAATGAGGAGCAACCAGATGCTGCACTTGACACCTTTATGGAATTGCTTATTCCATTTACTAATAATGCACCCATTAAGAAATTTACTGTAAAAAAAAAACTGTTAAATCTGCGTGGATTGATGATGAATTGAAAAATGTGATGATTGAGAGGGATGAGGCAAAAGGAATGGCAAATAAGTCTGGCTGCAAGGCCAATTGGTAAACATACAGTAAATTGAGAAATCATGTGACTAAACTGAACCAAAATAAGAAGAAACTATGAAACAAAGATAAATAATATAAAGAATGATAGTGAAAAGCCTTGGAGCACCTTAAATGAAAATTTTCATTGAATCGGATGGCTCGTTCATCTCAAAACCCACTAATATTGCCAACTACATGAATAGTTTTTTCATTGGCAAAATTAGCAAAATTAGCAAACAACAAATTCTGAACATACCCTGCATAACTGATCAAATTATGAAAGACAAACATTGTCGTTCATCTCAAAACCCACTAATATTGCCAACTACATGAATAGTTTTTTCATTGGCAAAATTAGCAAAATTAGCAAACAACAAATTCTGAACATACCCTGCATAACTGATCAAATTATGAAAGACAAACATTGTCATTTTGAATTCTGTAAAGTGAGTGTGGAATAGGTGAAAAAATGGTTAATAAAGTGCTGCTCTCTCTTAACAACGCTAACAATAAGGCAGGTGCTACAGGCCCTAGTTTTGTCACACCTGGACGACTGTCCAATCGTGTGGTCAGGTGCCACAAAGAGGGACTTAGGACAATTGGCCCAGAACAGGGCAGCACGCCTGGTCCTTAAATGTACATGGAGAGCTAACATTAATAATGTGCATGTCAATCTCTCCTGGCTCAAAGTAGAGGAGAGATTGACTTCAACACTACTTGTATTTGTGAGAAGTATTGACATGTTGAATGCACCAAGCTGCCTGTTTAAACTACTAGCACACAGCTCAGACACCCATGCATACCCCACAAGACATACCACCAGAGGTCTCTTCACAGTTTCCAAGTCCAGAACAGAATATGGGAGGCGCACAGTACTACATAGAGCCATGACTATAGAATGCAGTGTATCTTTGGAGAGGGAATCCCAGGCGAGGCCGTTGACAGACACGCAGTGACGTCAGAGACTACCCAAAACAGGTTACCCTAACTCCACACTCGAGTGCATCTTCTCTTGATGCAGATTCGGATTACAGTTATGATTCCCATGGGAGTGGATCTTTTTTAGGACGCAAGCGAGGGGGAAGAGGATACCCTCAATGGCCTAACAGGGATCAGCAGCACTGCGGACGTCGAAGAAGTGTCGGAGGGGCAAAAAGAACAGAGAAGCAAGGCTGCTATTGGACACACAGTCACGTCCCATCACCACTTCATGTGAGTTTATCTTTTGTCCCCACTTTATCATGTAATGACTTTGACACCACAACAGAGTTTCAGAAATTATTTTTTACATTGATACTTAGGGAGTTATTTTGTCCCATAAATGATAAGTGTCCAAATGTGGTGGTGGGGGGGGGGGGGGGGGACTGTCACACCCTGATCTGTTTCACCTGTCCTTGTGCTTGTCTCCACCCCCTCCAGGTGTCACCTCCATTATCCCCTGGGTATTTAAACCTGTGTTTTCTGTCTGTCTGTGCCAGTTTGTCTTCTATGTTCCAAGTCAACCAGCGTGTTTTTCCCTAGCTCCTGCCTTTTCTATTCTCTTTTGCTAGTCCTCCCGGTTTTGACCCTTGCCTGTTTTCTGGACTCTGTACCTGCCTGCCTGATCATTCTGCCAGCCCTGACCTCGAGCCTGCCTGCCACTCTGTACCTCCTGGACTCTGAACTGGTTTTGACCTTTTGCCTGTCCACAACCGTTCTCTTGCCTACCCCTTCTGGGTTATTAATAAATATCAAAGACTCAAACCATCTGCCTCCTGTGTCTGCATCTGGATATTGCCTTGTGCCTTTATAAACTATGGGTGAGACAAGTGTTCAGGCTATGGGTGACACAATAGAGAATGACATTTCCCAAAGAACAAATAACCATTTTCGAGCCAAATCCACCTTTTGTCCACCCAGATACAGAAATCCCTCCCTAGAAACATACTGCAGATTGGTGTAAAAAGATACGTCTCAGATTTTGAATGAGAAACGAGAATACAGACTCTACAATAATCTCCCTAAAGAACAGAGGCAAGCACTGGATGTTTTAAAAAATGATGCCCCTTTGATAGTGCGTAATGCTGACAAGGGCGGAGCTGTGGTGTTGTTAAACCGTGATGACTATGTGAATGAGATCTGGGGACAATTGAACAACACCACTTTCTATCAAACATTGTCACGTGAACCCACACCACTGTTCAAAAATGAGATTCACTGCAAGCTGAAGTCTCTTGAAGAAAGTGGAGACATTATGCAAAAATAATATGAGTTCATGAAAGTATCTATCCAATCAGGAGCGTTATTCATGCCTTACCAAAAATCCACAAACGACTGGATAAGCCACCAGGGAGTTCTATTGTGGCCTCCATTGGCTGAAAATATTTCTGCTTTTGTATATTTATTTCTAAAACCCAGTGTGGTGTCCCTCCCTGCATATGTACGCGATTCTACGGACATGATTAACACCCTCAAGACAATGCACAATTTCAATGGGGAGATGCTTATGGCTTGCTTTGATGTTGAATCCCTATATAGTAATATCCTCCACCAGGGAGGCCTAGAAGCCATGGCACACTGTCTTAGTCAACAACCCACTGGCACACTCCCTAGCACTAAGTGTATTGTTGAACTTACTGAGATTGTTCTGGCTAAGATATTTTTCATGTTTGAAAATGACATGTTCATTCAACAGAAGGGAACTGCTATGGGTAGTTAAATGGCACCGAATTATGCCAACCTGTATGTGGGGTTGTTTGAGAATAATGTGATTTTCAGCCTTAACGATCCATTATTGCGCCATATCAGACTCTGGAAAAGCTTCATTGATGACGTATTCATTCTATTCCAGGGCACAGCAGAGGAACTTAATCAGTTCCACTCCTTCATTAATACAAGAAGTGAACATTTGAAATTCACCCTCACCTTTGATGCGGATTACATTTTGATTAAGAGGGAGGGGGGTTGATTTTAGCACGGATCTATACAGGAAGCCGATGGACAGGAATTCTCTGTTACGCGGCGACAGCTTCCACCCTACACCCCTAAAAAAGAGCCTCTCCGTTAGCCAATACAGTCGCATACGCAGGATTTGTAGTACACAGTGACTGTGACAAACAAGCCGACTATATGGATGAGCGTTTTAGACAGCGGGGTTACCTAGAGGAATGGCTGCATTCATATTTGCATAGTCACTTTAACCATATCTACATGTACATACTACCTCAATCAGCCTGACTAACTAGTGTCTGTATGTGGCCTCGCTACTTTTATAGCCTTGCTACTGTATATAGCCTGTCTTTTTACTGTTGTTTTATTTCTTTACTTACCTATTGTTCACCTAATACCTTTTTTGCACTATTGGTTAGAGCCTGTAAGTAAGCATTTCACTGTAAGGTCTACACCTGATGTATTCGGCACACCTGACAAATAAACTTTGATTTGATGACGCAAGGGAACTTTATAAAAATATGACCCAGGATGGCATCCTCACGCCCAAACCTCCCCACCCTCCTGACCATTCAATGCTTCCTTCAATACTCCCCACTTGGTAAACAGTTTGACCACATCATTAAAAACACTGGCACAGGGGTTATAGCGGCGAGACAGGGCATCCGGCTTGACGTTCTTGGACCACGGCCAGTAGGAGAGGGAAAAGTTGAACCAGGTAAACAGCAGGGCCCATCTCACTTGCCTGGAGTTGAAGCACTTGGCGGTGCGGAGATACTCCAGGTTTTTGTAGTCGGTCCACACAATGAACGGATGTTCCGCCCCTTCTAGCCAGTGCCTCCATTCCTCCAATGCCATCTTCACCGCGAGAAGCTCCCGATTCCCCACATCGTAGTTCCTCTCCGTGGCATTGAGGTGGTGGGTGAAGAAGGCGCAGGGATGCAGCTTAAGGTCCAAGGCAGAACGTTGGGACAGAACAGCCCCCACTCCGACATATGAAGCATCGGCCTCCACCACGAACTGACAGGAAGGGTCAGGATGAACCAGGATAGGAGCTGTGGTGAAGCTGTGTTTAAGATCCCGGAACGCCCGGTCAGCAGCAGAGGACCACATGAACGGAACCTTGGTAGAGGTGAATGCAGACAGGGGGAGGCCAGGGTGCTGTAACCCAGATAAAGTGACGATAAAAGTTGGTGAACCCCAGGAAGCGTTGCAGCTGCACCATGGATGTAGGCTGAGGCCAATCCACCACCGCTCTCACAATCTCGGGATCCATCTGGACACTCCCAGCAGAGATGATGTAGCCCAGAAAGGGAATGGTGGAGCGATGAGACTCACACTTTTACACCTTAACAAACAACTGGTTGTCCAGAAGGTGTGTGCTGGAGAACCTGTCGGACATGGAGCACATGTTCTTGGGGGGAGCGGGAGAAGACGAGGATGTCATCAATGTAGATGAAGATGAACCGGTTCAGCATGTCGTGGAAAACATAATTCACCAGAGCCTGGAACACGTAAGGGGCGTTGGTAAGGCCAAAGGGCATGACCAGATATTCGTAGTGGCCGCTGGCCGTGTTGAAGGTGGTCTTCCACTCGTCCCCCTCTCGTATCCGCACCAGGTGGTATGCGTTTCGGAGTTCCAGCTTGGAGAAAACAGTGGCCCCCTGGAGCGGCTCAAAGGCAGAGGAAATGAGCGGTAGCGGATAACAGTAACGTCAGTGAGTCCCGGGTAGTCAATGCACGGGTGCAGGGTCTTGTCCTTTTTCTCCACAAAGAAGAAACCTGTGTCAGCGGGAGTGGAAAAGGGACGGATAAATCCTGTAGCTAGGGAGTCTCCAATTTAAGTCTCCATAGCCTTGATCTTTGGTCCCGACAGAGAGTACAGGTGTGGTGCTAGGGAGAAGGTCAATCCTGCAGTCATAGGGGCGGTGCGGCGGAAGGGAAGTGGCCCGGGACTTGATGAACACCTCCCGGAGGTCCTGGTACTCCGTGGGAATGGCAGAGAGGTCCGGAGCAACTTCCGAGCCCCCAGGAAGACATCCCGGGGCAGGTTGCGCTGACATCAGATAATGGGTGTAGCAGAACGAACTCCAGCCCATGATAGCACCCGTAGACCAGTTGATGAGGGGATTGGGTCGCTGGAGCCAGTAGAATCACAAAACCATGGGAATCTGGGGGGACTTAATGAGCAGGAATTGAATGGTCTCGCTGTGATTCCCTGACACACGTAGGTTGATAGCTGCTATACAGCTATTTTCAGGTCTCTCCAGAGATGTTCGATCAGGTTCAAGTCCGGCCTTTGGCTGGGCCACTCAAGGATATTCAGAGACTTGTCCCAAAGCCACTCCTGTGTTGTCTTGGCTGTGTGCTTAGGGTCGTTATCCTGTTAGAAGGTGAACCTTCACCCCAATCTGAGGTCCTGAGCGCTCTGGAGCAGGTTTTCATCAAGGATCTCTCTGTACTTTTCTCCGTTCATCTTTGCCTCAATCCTGACTAGTCTCCCAGTCCCTGCCACTGAAAAACACCCCCACAGCATGATGCTGCCACCACCGTGCTTCACCGTAGGGATGGTGCCAGGTTACCTCCAGATGTGACACTTGGCATTCTGGCCAAAGAGTTAAATCTTCGTTTCATCAAACCAGAAAATCTTGTTTCTCATGGTCTGAGAGACTTTAGGTTGATTTTGGCAAACTCCAAGTGGACTGTCATGTGCCTTTTACTGAGGAGTGACTTCCGTCTGGCCACTCTACCATAAAGGCCTGATTGGTGGAGTGCTGCAAAGATGGTTGTCCTTCTGGAAGATTCTCCCATCTCTTCAGAGTAACTCTGGAACTCTGTCAGAGTGACCATCGGGTTCTTGGTCCTCCCTGACCATCGGGTTCTTGGTCCTCCCTGACCAAGGCCCTTCTCCCCGATTGCTCAGTTTGGCCGGGTGGCCAGCTCTAGGAAGAGTCTTGGTGGTTCCAAACTTCTTCCATTTAAGAATGACAGAGGCCACTGTGTTCTTGGGGACCTTCAATGCTGCAGACATTTTTTGGTACCTTTCCCCCGATCTGTGCCTCGACACAATCCTGTCTTGGAGCTCTACAGACAATTCCTTCGACCTCATGGCTTGGTTTTTGCTCTGACATGCACTGTCAACTGTGAGACCTTATATAGAAAGGTGTGTGCCTTTCCAAATCATGTCCAATCAATTGAATTTACCACAGGTGCACGCCAATCAGGTTGTAGAAACATCTCAAGGATGATCAGTGGAAACAGGATAAACCTGAGATCAATTTCGAGTCTCATAGCAAAGTGTCTGAATACTTATGTAAATAAGGTATTTCTGTTTTTATCTTTTAATAAATTAGCAAACATTTCTACAAGCCTGTTTTTGCTTTGTCATTATGGGGTATTGTCACGTGTGCTTCCTCTCCGGCCTCTAGGTCACCAGGCTGCTCATTTATGGCGCACACCTGTCACCAGCGTTACGCACATTTGCGCATAATGACACTCACCTGGACTCCATCACCTCCTTGATTACCTGCCTTTTATATGTCACTCCATTTGGTTTCTTCCTCAGTCGTCATTGTTTCTGTTTCATGTCGGTGCACTGTTTGTGTTTTTTGTTTTGGTCATTTATTTATTTAAATGTATTCACTCCCTGAACTTGCTTCCTGACTCTCAGCGTACATCGTTATAGAATGACGACTCAACAAAGGGAAGCATCAGGGAGTGGGTTTTTTTTTGTGTTGGAGGCGATGTCGGGTCCGGGTGTTGGAGCTGGAACTACCTGGGAGGCCTCAGCCGGTTTGTAGGCTCCCATGCCTAAGCTGGATGAACAGGTTCCCATGCCTCAGCCGAGGCAACCGGGGAGGTCTCAGCCGGCTCCTCAGACTCTTACTCCTCAGCCGGTTCGTCAGGTTTCTGCGCCTCAGCGGAGGCGACCGGTCCGCTCCAGATCCCCGGGATCATCCCTGTGGTTGGCGTCCTGCGGCTGGAGCTGAATGCGCTGGAGAGAGGTTCTGTCGTATGCTCTCTCTCCGGCGCTCTAGGTCGTCATGCTCCCGCCCTTACCCAATCGACAGGGTCCCACGCCTTAACAGAGGTGACCGGTCCGCTCCAGATCCCCAGGATCGTCATCTTGATCGGCGTCCTGCGTTCAGCCGTCGGGGAGCGGGGAGGGGGTTCTGTCACGTGTGCTCCCTCTCCGGCCTCTATGTCACCAGGCTGTTCGTTTATGGCGCACACCTGTCACCAGCTTTACGCACATTTGCACATAATGAATCTCACCTGGACTCCATCACCTCCTTGATTACCTGCCCTTTATATGTCACTCCCTTTGGTTTCTTCCCCAGTCGTCATTGTTTCTCTTTCTGTTCAAAGTCGGTGCGGTGCGCTGTTTGTGTGTCTTGTTTTGGTCAATTATTTATTTAAATGTATTCACTCCCTGAATTTGCTTCCCGACTCTCAGCGTACATTGTTAAAGATATTGTGTGTAGATTGCTGAGGATTTTTTTTCTTCATCCATTTAATAATAAGGCTGTAACTAACAAAAGGTGGAAAAAGTCAAGGGGTCTGAATACTTCCCGAAGGCACTGTATGTGGTAGCAGAGTAGTGGCCTGAGGGGACACACAATCTGTTTTGAAATGTAACAGAATGTTTTTTTTTAATATTGTATATAACTGCCTTAATTTTGCTGGACCCCAGGAAGAGTAGCTGCTGCCTTGGCAGGAACTAATGGGGATCCATAATAAATACAAATACCTCCCGCTTGCCACTTATCCCATCCAGATAAATGCTTACTTGAAATGTGTGTTCTGGAATTTTTTGCATTTATCTTATTGACCAAAGTAGGCAGCAAATGATAAAATAACTTATTTGTATTTAGTGCAGACAGTCTGGACCATTTTCATAGCTAAATATTGAGTGTGTAGATAGAATGTGACTTCAGAGTGTGAGGGGTGTGGGCTTCTCACTGTCTGTGTGTATAACCTGATGGTGCCTGCCTTATACTAATTTATAAACTGGGTGGTTCGAGCCCTTAATGCTGATTAGCTGAAAGCCATGGTATGGGATTATACAGTATAAGTGTACCTAAGCAATAAGGCCCAAGGAGGTGTGGTATATGTCCTATATACCACGGCTAAGGGCTGTATCCAGGCACTCCGCGTTGCGTCATGCTTAAGAACAGCCCTTAGCCGTGGTATATTGGCCATATACCACACGTCCTCGGGCCTTATTGCTTAAGTACACTTATACTGTACACTTATACTGCCCCAGGCTTTAGGTTACACTCAGATACACAGTTGAAGTCGGAAGTTTACATACACCTTAGCCAAATACATTTAAACTCAGTTTTTCACAATTCCTGACATTTATTCCTAGTAAAAATTCCCTGTCTTAGGCCAGTTAGGATCATCAGTTTATTTTAAGAATGTGAAATGTCAGAATAATAGTGGAGAGAATGATTTATTTCAGATTTAATTTCTTTCATCACATTCCCAGTGGGTCAGAAGTTTACATACAATCAATTTGTATTTGGTAGCATTGCCTTTAAATAGCTTAACTTGGGTCAAACATTTCGGGTAGCCTTCCACAAGCTTCCCACAATAAGTTGGGTGAATTTTGGCCCATTCCTCCTGACAGAGCTGGTGTAACTGAGTCAGGTTTGTAGGCCTGCTTGCTCGTACACACTTTTCAGTTCTGCCCACAAATGTTCTATAGGATTGAGGTCAA
This sequence comes from Salmo salar, assembly GCF_965601325.2. Lineage (NCBI taxonomy): Eukaryota > Metazoa > Chordata > Actinopteri > Salmoniformes > Salmonidae > Salmo > Salmo salar. Next base: position 19,951,376 of record NC_138304.1, read on the forward strand.
TGCTTGTTGTCATTAAGCCATTATGCCACAACTTTGGAAGTATGCTTGGGGTCTTTGTCCATTTGGAAGACCCATTTGCGACCAAGCTTTAACTTCCTGACTGATGTCTTGAGATGTTGCTTCAATATATCCACATAATTGCCATTTTCCTTCCTCATGATGCCATCTATTTTGTGAAGTGCACCAGTCCCTCCTGCAGCAAAGCACCCCCACAACATGATGCTGCCACCCATGTGCTTCACAGTTGGGATGGTGTTCTTCGGCTTGCAAGCCTCCCCCTTTTTCCTCCAAACATAACGATGGTCATTATGGCCAAACAGTTCTATTTTTCTTTCATGAGACCAGGGGACATTTCTCAAAAAATTACGATCTTTGTCCCCATGTGCAGTTGCAAACCGCAGTCTGGCTTTTTTATGATGGTTTTTGGAGCAGTGGCTTCTTCCTTGCTGAGCGTCTTTTCAGGTTACGTCGATATAGGACTCGTTTTACTGTGGATATTGATACTTTTGTACCTGTTTCCTCCAGCATCTTCACAAGGTCCTTTGCTGTTGTTCTGGGATTGATTTGCACTTTTCACACCAAAGTACGTTCATCTCTAGGAGACAGAACGCGTCTCCTTCCTGAGGGGTATGATGGCTGCGTGGTCCCATGGTGTTTATACTTGCGTACTATTGTTTGTACAGATGAATGTGGTACCTTCAGGCGTTTGGAAATTGCACCCAAAGATGAACCAGACTTGTGGAGGTCTACAATTGTTTTCTTCTGAGGTCTTGGTTGATTTCTTTAGATTTTCCCATAATGTCAAGCAAAGAGGCACTGAGTTTGAAGGTAGGCCTTGAAATACATCCACAGGTACACCTCCAATTGACTCAAATGATGTCAATTAGCCTATCAGAAGCTTCTGAAGCCATGACATCATTTTATGGAATTTTCCAAGCTGTTTAAAGGCACAGTCAACTTAGTGTATGTAAACTTCTGACCCACTGGAATTGTGATACAGTGAATTATAAGTGAAATAATCTGTCTGTAAACAATTGTTGGAAAAATTACTTGTGTCATGCACAAAGTAGATGTCCTAACCGACTTGCCAAAACTATATTTTGATATCTAATATTAGGTTGTATCTGACAATTTGGAGGTAAATGAAAACCATACCTTGAATAAAGACTTTAAGACATAATTGTATGCTTTCATTGATGTTCTTGTTATTGTATTTTGCCAATATCACAGTGCTGAATAGCCATCTCTTTGATAGGTGAACCCTCAGGTACAGATCATTATTATGATGTCAGTCAGCCTCCCTGTCAGCATGGAGTGTTGGCTCAAAGTACAGGTTAAGTGTTAAGTTTCTGACAGAGCCTCTGAAGGAAGTGTGTGTGTGGCATATTCTGTGGGATGTTGTACAGAAAGCTGAGGTGTGTGTGACAGTAGCAGGGCTATATACAGGATGTACCCATACAGAGTCAATTTGAGGGGGCACAGATTAGTTGAGGTAATTGAGGTAATATGTACATATAGGTAGAGTTAAAGTGACTATGCATAGATAATAAACAGAGAGTAGCAGCAGCGTAAAAGGGGGGGCAATGCAAATAGTCTGGGTAGCCATTTGATTAGCTGTTCAGGAATCTTATGGCTTGGGGTTAGACGCTGTTAAGAAGCCTTTTGGACCTAGACTTGGCGCTCCGGTACCGCATGCCGTGCAGTAGCTGAGAGAACAGTCTATGACTAGGGTGGCTGGAGTCTGACAATTTCTAGGGCCTTCCTCTGACACCGCCTGGTGTAGAGGTCCTGTATGGAAGGAAGCTTGGCCCCAGTGATGTGCTGGGCCGTACGCATTACCCTCTGTAGTGCCTTGCGATTGGAGGCCGAGCAGTTGCCATACCAGGCAAGTGATGCAACAAGTCAGGATGCTCTCGATGGTGCAGCTGTATAACTTTTTTGAGGATCTGAGGACCCATGCCAAATCTTTTCAGTCTCCTGAGGGGGAATAAGCTTTGCCGTGCCCTCTTCACGACTGTCTTGGTGTGTTTGGACCATGAGCATTTGTAGGTGATGTGGACAGCCCACTGATGAGAATAGGAGCGTGCTCGGTCCTCATTTTCCTGTAGTCCACAATTATCTCCTTTGTCTTCATCACGCTGAGGGAGAGGATGTTATCCTAGCTCCACACAACCAGGTCTTTGACCTCATCCCTATAGGCTCTCTCATTGTTGTCGGTGATCGGGCCTACCACTGCTGTGTTGTTGGCAAACTTAATGATGGTGTTGGAGTCGTGCCTGGCCATGCAGTCATGAGTGAACAGGGAGTACAGGAGGGGACTGAGCACATACCCCTGAGGGGCCCCCGTGTTGAGGATCAGCTTGGCAGATGTGTTGTTACCTACCCTTACCAACTGGGGGCGGCCCATCAGGAAGTCCAGGATCCAGTTGCAGAGGGAGGTGTTTAGTCCCAGGGTTCTTAGCTTAGTGATGAGCTTTGAGGGCACTATGGTGTTGAACGCTGAGCTGTAGTCAATGAATAGCATTCTCACATAGGTGTTCCTTTTGTCCAGGTTGGTAAGCCTTCTCTGTAGCTCAGTTGGTAGAGCATGGTGTTTGCAACGCCAGCATGGTGTGTGCAACGCCAGGGTTGTGGGTTCAATTTCCACGGGGTTCCAGTACAAAAATGTAAAAAAATAAAAAATGTATGAAATGTATGTATTCAGTACTGTAAGTTGCTCTGGATAAGAGTGTCTGCTAAGTGGCTAAAATGTAAATGAAAGGGCAGTGTGGAGTGCAATAGAGATTGCAGCATCTGTGGATCTGTTGGGGCGGTATGCAAATTGGGGTGGGTCTCGGCTTTCTGGGATAATGGTGTTGATGTGAGCAATGATCAGCCTTTCAAAGCACTTCATGGCTACAGATGTGAGTGCTATGGGTCGGAAGTTATTTAGGCAGGTTACCTTAGTGTCCTTGGGCACAGGGACTATGGTGGTCTGCTTGAAACATGTTGGTATTATAGACTCAGTCAGGGAGAGGTTGAAAATGTCAGTAAAGACACTTGCCAGTTGGTCAGCCCATGCTCAGAGTACACATCCTGATCATTTATCTGGCCTTGTGAATGTTCACCTGTTCAAAGGTATTACAGACTCAGTCAGGGAGAGGTTGAAAATGTCAGTAAAGACACTTGCCAGTTGGTCAGCCCATGCTCAGAGTACACATCTTGATCATTTATCTGGCCCTGCGGCCTTGTGAATGTTCACCTGTTCAAAGGTATTACAGACTCAGTCAGGGAGAGGTTGAAAATGTCAGTAAAGACACTTGCCAGTTGGTCAGCCCATGCTCAGAGTACACATCCTGATCATTTATCTGGCCCTGCGGCCTTGTGAATGTTCACCTGTTCAAAGGTCTCACATCGGCTATGGAGAGTGTGATCAAACAGACATCCGGAACAGCTGATGCTCTCATGCATGCTTCAGTGTTGCTTGCCTCGAAGCAAGCATAGAAGTAGTTTAGCTCGCCTAGTAGTCTCGTGTCATTGGGCAGCTCGCGACTGTGCTTCCCTTTGTAGTCTGCAATAGTTTGCAAGCCCTGCCACATCCGACGAGTGTCGGAGCAGGTGTAGTACGATTCAATCTTAGTCCTGCATTGACGCTTTGCCTGTTTGATGGTTTGTCAGAGGGCATAGCAGGATTTCTTATACGCTTCCGGGTTAGAGTCCCTCTCCTTGAAAGCAGCAGCTCTACCCTTTAGCTCAGTGCGTATGTTATCTGTAATCCATGGCTTCAGGTTGTGGTATGTATGTGCAGTCACTGTGGGGACGACGTCATCAATGCACTTACTGATGAAGCCAGTGACTGATGTGGTGTACTCCTCAATGCCATCGGAAGAATCCCGGAACCTATTCCAGTCTATGCTTGCAAAACAGTCCTGTAGCTTAGTATCTGCGTCATCTGACCACTTCTTTATTGACCGAGTCACTGGTGCTTCCTGCTTTAGTTTTTGCTTGTAAGCAGGAATCAGGAGGATAGAATTATGGTCAGATTTGCCAAATGGAGGGCGAGGGAGAGCTTTGTACACGTCTCTGTGTGTGGAGTAAATGTGGTCTAGAGTTTTTTTCCTCTGGTTGGACATTTAACATGCTGGGAGAAATTAGGTAAAAGGGATTAAAGTTTCCTTGCATTAAAGTCCCCGGCCACTAGGAGCACCACCTCTGGATGAGCGTTTTCCTGTTTGCTTATGGCCATATACTCATTGAGTGCGGTCTTATTGCCAGCATCGGTTTGGGGTGGTAAATAGACAGCTATGAAGAATATAGATGAAAACTCTCTTGGTAAATATTGTGGTCTACAGTTTATCATGAGATACTCTACCTCAGGCGAGCAAAATCTTGAGACTTCCTTACTATTAGATTTCGTGCACCAGCTTTTATTTAAAAATAGACACAGACCACCACCCCTTGTCTTACTGGAGACAGCTTTTCTATCTTGCCGATGCACAGAAAACCCAGCCAGCTGTATGTTATCCATGTCGTCGTTCAGCCACGACTCGGTGAAACATAAGATATTACAGTTTTTAATGTAGGATATTCGTGAACGTAGTTCGTCTATTTTGTTATCCAATGATTGTACGTTGGCTAATAGGACTGATGGTAGATGCAGATTATCCCACTCGCCATCGGATCCTTACAAGGCACCCCAACCTACGTCCCCAATATCTCTGTCTCTTTCTCATGCAAATGACGGTGATTTGGGCCTTGTCGGGTGTCTGAAGTAAATCCTTTGCATCTGACTCGTTGAAGAAAAAATCTTTGTCCAGTATGAGGTGAGTAATCTCTGTCCTAATATCTAGAAGCTATTTTCGGTCAAAAGGGACTGTGGCAGAAATATTATGTAGAAAATAAGTTACAAATAACATGAAAAAACATACAGATTAGCACAATTGGTTAGGAGACCGTAAAACGGCAGCCATCTCCTCTGGCTCCATTATACTACATGTATCTGTGTGTAGTTTATAGCCTGAGGCTGGGATTAAAGAGTATAAGTATAACATCTTTCAACTCAACTAGCACCACCACCCCCAATGTAGCCAGGCTAATAACAGCGAGATCTGCCCCCTCCTACAGTAGTCCCAACCCCATCTCATTTGGGATTAACTCTACCTCAGTTCACCATGGGGTTGCCTGGGCCTGTGGAGACCATAGTGGAGATATAGGCTGATGACCCTAAGGGTATGTGAGCAAATAAAGTCCGTCTTAAAACTGAGAAGTAGGAGGTCAGAACAAAGAGTGTAATAAAGATCTTAGACAATATAGGAGGAGTGGGCTAGGACCTCCTCACTGCTCAAAAGTTCATCTGATGGAATTGTGTCAGATCTTCAGAGATACAATGCTCCTCTACAGGATTCTTCTGATGGATATTTAGTCATCTGGTACAATGTTGTTTCAGTGTAATGTGTTTTTTTTTCTTATGTATTTGCATAGATCCATTCTCTTCCCAAATTACTGGACTATGTTTTGTGTGAGGGGAAAGTCAGATGTTTGAATGAAAAAAGACCGCATTATTTTCCTAACTCTACAACCCATATCACTGTGGCCTCATGGCTCTGCTGCAGTTACAACTAGTGCAACATTAATGAGACCGTGGAAAGGGATTTCTCTTGGTCTCTCTCTCTCTCTCTCTCTCTCTCTCTCGCTCTCTCGTTCTCTCGCTCTCTTTCTCGCTCTATCTCTCTCCCGGGGTGTGTGTGTGTGTGTGTGTGTGTGTGTGTGTGTGTGTGTGTGTGTGTGTGTGTGTGTGTGTGTGTGTGTGTGTGTGTGTGTGTGTGTGTGTGTGTGTGTGTGTGTGTGTGTGTGTGTGTGTGTGTGTGTGTGTGCAAATATCACATAAAAAGTGTTGGTATGACTGTGACTTGATAGCAAAGTTTCTTGTCCATGTTTGGGAGGTAAATGGTGCCGATTTTCAACTTGTTGAAGTGAAAACACAACTTGTTGAAGAGAAAGTATATCTGTCCCTCACGTCTTCGTAATCTGTGTGAAAAAAACTGTTAAGTCAAACAATCATGATTCATAACAAATATAAAGCAATACATCTCCATCTATTTCCGTATCATAGATCTCCATTGACTTCAGGGAGTAACTGAAGCCCAAACTCCTTTTATTACTCTTTTCTCTCTGACTGATTCTGATATAGGACGTGCCTAAAATAATTCTGGCAACAAAGTGGGTTTTTGTTTCCCGTTTGGTGTTGTTTTAAGAGGAGACACCGGGCTGGAAAGTTAAAACTTGTCTCATTCAGGTCCCTCAAAGGAGCTCCTTCATTTGGTCATCTAGCCGGTGAAAAATGCCACTTAAATGCCACCGTGACAAAAGCGTGAGAAGAAAGAGAGGGCAGCTAGCAGGCCACTGGGATGCCATTGGGGAGCCATAGACATCATGGTGTCTGGGACAGGGGGATTCGTTTGGGAGAGACTGCAGGGCTTAAAGTCAAAGATTACTTTGAAATCGGTACTCCCCCTCCTCTCTGTCCTCCCTCATTCCCTGCCTCCATTCCTCTCTCCACCAGCCACCACTCCCTCCCTTGGAAAATAAAACCTGCCGCCAGAGAGCAGGGGATGAGCCAGGAGAAGATCCTCTTTGATGACAGAGAAGGATCCTTTTGTTTCACTAATCCTCTTCGCCCCTCTCCCCCCTCCTTACACCCCTCCCTTTGCCAAATGTTAAGCCCAACTGGACGTCAAAGGGGCCGCATGCTCAGGCAGGGACTCAATGGTTACATTCTTCATCCTACTACATCACTCAGAAGAATGGGATAATCCAAGGGTTCTTTTTTATAAGGTAAAAAATAAATGAAAAACTGTAAGGTGAACAGACAAAAGTTGTATTTGGGACTTCAGTTGTTTATCTTCATCATTCTGATCTGCTCTCAACTGGAGCTGGCAGTTTGCTAGAATTTAGCCATCATTTAAGTTAATAGGAGCTTGGTCTTTGCACTCTTGCTATGGAAACCATACGATCATCTATTTAACACTGCCATAGCAACCACTATGAGAAACATCCCCCCCCCCCCCAATATCTTGTAATGTCATCTAATTCTGTTTATTCAAACAATTCCCCATTGACACTTCACCATTCATCATATACTTCGGAGGGAATTAGAGAAATGACAAAACACATTACCCATCGCCATCATCATGAAGCGATCACATGACATGGGTCAATATTGGTGTTGCTCAGGGTGACTCCCAAGGGAGAGTCCGTCAGCTAGTCAAAGCCTGTCAGGGAGAAGAGGTCATCACCTATGGTTAGGTCTCAGGATACTATGCATTTCCCTCTCTTCCTCTGTCTGCCTTTAGGGTCACCACTAAGTGAGGACCCAGGCACGAGGGCAAGCAGCTCAAGTGTGTGTCGGTGTCATTATCAGATGGGACACACATATTTACAGAGGAGATGAAAGTGCTTCCACGGTTTATAACATCTGCCCTCTGATGGTTGCTGTCTCATCTTGATGACCTCAGAGGTCTAGATGAGAAAGGAAGAGCCTGGGGACAGCTATTATTTCCTCTCCCTGTACACACAGATGCTGTGTGTGTGTGTGTGTGTGTGTGTGTGTGTGTGTGTGTGTGTGTGTGGTGTGTGTGTGTGTGTGTGTGTGTGTGTGTGTGTGTGTGTGTGTGTGTGTGGTGTGTGTGTGTCCATTGTTTACATGTGTATGATGGGGAACCTAACACCACTGGACACATGGTCAATACATATGAAGTGAGAGGATGATTGTCGTTTCTTCAACAAATATGCCAATACCCTGGAGATGTTTGGTTGTGTTGAGTGGATATCACTAGTCCAGGGTCATGGAGTCAAGAGGGGCTAACCTGGCCATTTCACTTTCATGTCCTTTTTAAGGTGAGTACATGCTCCCCTCCCCCGCTCTCTCTCACTCTCTCTCACCCTTCGTCTTGCATCCCTCTTCCGCCATCTTCTGTTCCCTCCTTCCCCTTTCCATTTCCTCTCTCCCAGCATAAATTTAAAAATAAATGAGGTCCTCTTTTTTTGGAGGAGCCACACTGCAGGAGTGAAAGCCCAGCTTTCATAGGGGAAATGAGGGGAGGAGAGTGGAGAATAGGGAGAGGATGGAGGGGAGAGGAGCAGGTGAGAAGCCTCTGGCCATCGATCCATGGGCTGATGGTTGGGCAACAGGATCTCTTCTCTCAGACCTTGTGCTGGCCACTACCTGTGAGTTACTGCAGTAGCTCCTCTCCTCTCTCTCTCTCTCCCACTACCACTCCCCTACACCAGAGGAGGCTGATGGGAGGAGCAATAGGATGACGATCTCATTGTAAGCTCATTGGCTGGAATGGAATCAATGGATCGGTATCAAACATATCATACATATGGAAACCACATGTTTGACTCCGTTCCAAAATCCCATTCCAGACTTTACAATGAGCCCTTCATCGTATACAGTGAGGGGAAAAAGTATTTGATCCCCTGCTGATTTTGTACGTTTGCCCACTGACAAAGAAATTATCAGTCTATAATTTTAATGGTAGGTTTATTTGAACAGTGAGACAGAATAACAAAAAAATCCACTACAACGCATGTCAAAAATGTTATAAATTGATTTGCATTTTAATGTGGGAAATAAGTATTTGACCCCTCTGCAAAACATGACTTAGTACTTGGTGGCAAAACCCTTGTTGGCAATCACAGAGGTCAGACGTTTCTTGTGGTTGACCACCAGGGTTGCACACATCTCAGGAGGGATTCTGTCCCACTCCTCTTTGCAGATCTTCTCCAAGTCATTAAGGTTTCGAGGCTGACGTTTGGCAACTCAAACCTTCAGCTCCCTCCACAGATTTTCTATGGGATTAAGGTCTGGAGACTGGCTAGGCCACTCCAGGACCTTAATGTGCTTCTTCTTGAGCCACTCCTTTGTTGCCTTGTCCGTGTGTTTTGGGTCATTGTCATGCTGGAATACCTATCCACGACCCATTTTCAATGCCCTGGCTGAGGGAAGGAGGTTCTCACCCAAGATTTGACGGTACATGGCCCCGTCCATCGTCCCTTTGATGCGGTGAAGTTGTCCTGTCCCCTTAGCAGAAAAACACCCCCAAAGCATAATGTTTCCACCTCCATGTTTGACGGTGGGGATGTGTTCTTGGGGTCATAGGCAGCATTCCTCCTCCTCCAAACACGGTGAGTTGAGTTGATGCCAAAGAGCTCCATTTTGGTCTCATCTGACCACAACACTTTCACCCAGTTGTCCTCTGAATCATTCAGATGTTCATTTGCAAACTTCAGACAGGCATGTATATGTGCTTTCTTGAGCAGGGGGACCTTGCGGGCGCTGCTGGATTTCAGTCCTTCATGGCGTAGTGTGTTACCAATTGTTTTCTTGGTGACTATGGTCCCAGCTGCCTTGAGATCATTGACAAGATCCTCCCGTGTAGTTCTGGGCTGATTCTTCACCGTTCTCATGATCATTGCAACTACACGAGGTGAGATCTTGCATGGAGCCCCAGGCCGAAGAAGATTGACAGTTCTTTTGTGTTTCTTCCATTTGTGAATAATCGCACCAACTGTTGTCACCTTCTCACCAAGCTGCTTGGCGATGGTCTTGTAGCCCATACCAGCATTGTGTAGGTCTACAATCTTGTCCCTGACATCCTTGGAGAGCTCTTTGGCCTTGGCCATGGTGGAGAGTTTGGAATCTGATTGATTGATTGCTTCTTTGGACAGGTGTCTTTTATACAGGTAACAAGCTGTGATTAGGAGCACTCCCTTTAAGAGTGTGCTCCTAATCTCAGCTCGTTACCTGTATAAAAGACACCTGGGAGCCAGAAATCCTTCTGATTGAGAGGGGGTCAAATACTTATTTCCCTCATTAAAATGCAAATCAATTTATTAAATTTTTGACATGCGTTGTAGTGGATTTTTTTGTTATTCTGTCTCACTGTTCAAATAAACCTACCATTAAAATTATAGACTGATAATTTCTTTGTCAGTGGGCAAACGTACAAAATCAGCAGGGGATCAAATACTTTTTTCCCTCATTGTAGCTCATCCCACCGCCTCCTCTGCCCTACACCCCTAGTGTCTGTCTCCCTCTTTCGCTTTCTGTTGGCCACTCAACAGTGTCTCCCCATTGTATGACCATCAGCTGTGCAGCTGTAACAAGGAGGAAGCATGCCACCTAGAGGTTTGAGAGATTCATTGCTACATTTCAAGCACTTAAGCAATATAAATGGAAATGGAATTAAATGTCCAACTATCATCTCATAAATTCTTATCTACTCTTAATGGATTGGATAAAGATACTCAGCCAAAAGTTTGATGAAAGCATTCTCTTTAAAAGGAAACTTTTCCGGCACTAGAGCCTTTAGTTTCAGACCACAAAACTGAAACAGGAAGCACAACAGCAGGAGGCTTGGGAGAATAGTTATTTTGTGCTTTTTTTGGTCATTTTAATAACATTTTTACTTTATGCCTTGTCTTTCATTACATTTTGAATGCTTAGCAGGACAGGAAAATTGTCAAATTCATGCTCTTTTCAAGAGAACATCCCCGGTCATCCCTACTGACTCTGATTTGGCGGATTCTAAACATATGTAAATGATGTCTGAGTGTTGGAGTGTGCCCCTGGCTATCCGTAAATTAATAAAACAAGAACATGGTGCCGTCTGGCTTGATTTATACTTTTTACTTTTAATACTTAAGTATATTTAAAACCAAATACTTTTAGACTTTTACTCAAATAGTATTTTACTGGGTGACTTGAGTCATGTTCTATTAAGTTATCTTCTATTAAGGTATCTTAATCTACTCAAGTATGACAGTTGGGTACTTTTTCCACCACTGATTAACAGCCTACAGTCAGAGAAAATAGATTTTTAACATTTAATCTAGTTATCCATTTGTTTCTTTCAGCCCTGCAAATAGCCCTAGCCCCATAGACAAATTATATTCCATGCACTTCAACATCCCGCATAACAGATTGTAAAAAATTAAATGAAAGAAAATTGAAGACACCAGCAAAAGATGACGTGTTTGAAAAGTCATAGCCAATCGGTATGAGGTAATGGATACCATTACGACTCACTCTCCAAAACGTTTAAAACTATGGGCACCGCCCCGATGTCGTCATAAATCTATCAGGCATGGACACCTGCGTCAACTGGTTTGACTCAGTTCTGTAGAAGGCCAAAATGGCCAATGATGAGAAGATTGCATCAACCTTTAATGAGAAGGCCATTGATAATAAGACTGCCCAGCCCCAAGAAAGCCCTGCTGATAGCATAAATGAGATGGTGTTCAGAATTGTGGGGGACTGCCCTGGAGAAGAAGAAGAGGAAGAAGAGGAGGAAGAAGAATATGCCTCGGGAAGAAGCTCACTCTCGACACCCTCCTGAAGATTGAGACCCCTGGCACTCTGGAAAATGGCCTGCGGGTGAAGAAACCAGAGATCTATGAGCAGATAAGATACACTAGTGATGCGCGCCTTGAATCATAAACCGCAGGCGGCGCAGGCGAGTTTAGGATAATGAAATATTCTGTGCATGAAGGGACGGTGGGTGGCAAATTTTGAAACAATACTTTCAAAATCCATAGCCCTAAATGTTTAATTCTTGTGAAATGTATATATATATATATATATAAACTAGATGCCCTCAATCTCACACAAATTATCAAGGAACCTACCAGGTACAACCCTAAATCCATAACCATGGGCACCCTCTTAGATATCATCCTGACCAACTTGCGCTCTAAATACACCTCTGCTGTCTTCAACCAGGATCTCAGCAATCACTGCCTCATTGCCTGCGTTTGTAATGCGTCCGCGGTCAAACGACCACCCCTCATCATTGTCAAACACTCCCAAAAACACTTCAGCGAGCAGGCCTTTCTAATCGACCTGGCCCGAGTATCCTGGAACGATAATGACCTCATCCCGACAGTAGAGGATGCCTGGTTGCTCTTCAAAAGTGCTTTCCTCTCTATCTTAAATAAGCATGCCCCATTCAAAAAATGTAGAACTAAGAACAGATATAGCCCTTGGTTCACCCCAGACGTGGCTGCCCTTGACCAGCACAAAAACATCCTGTGGCGTTCTGCATTAGCATCGAATAACCCTCGCGATATGCAACTTTTCAGGGAAGTCAGGAACCAATATACTCAGTCAGTTAGGAGAGCTAAGGCTAGCTTTTTCAAACAGAAATTTGCTTCCTGTAGCACTAATTCCAAAAAGTTTTGGGACACTGTAAAGGCCATGGAGAATAAGAGCACCTCCTCCCAGCTGCCCACTGCACTGAGGATAGGAAACACTGTCACCATCGATAAATCTACGATAATTTATCATTTCAATAAGCATTTGTCTACAGCTGGCCATGCTCTCCACGTGGCTACCCCTACCCCGGCCAATATCTCAGCACCCCCTGCAGCAACTTGCCCAAGACCCCCCCCCCCCCCCCCGCTTCTCCTTCACCCAAATCCAGACAGCTGATGTTCTGAAAGAGCTGCAAAATCTGGATCGCTACAAATCAGCTGGGCTAGACAATCTGGACCCTCTCTTTCTAAAATTATCCACCGAAATTGTTGCAACCCCTATTACTAGCCTATTCAACCTCTCTTTCGTGTCGTCTGAGATCCCCAAAGATCGGAAAGCTGCCACGGTCATCCCCCTCTTCGAAGTGGTCGACACTCCAGCCCCAAAATTGTTATAGACCTATATCAATCCTGCACTGCCTTTCTAAGATCTCCGAAAGCCAAGTTAACAAACAGATCACCGACCATTTCAAATCCCACCGTACCTTCTCCACTATGCAATCTGGTTTCCGAGCTGGTCATGCCACGCTCAGCCACGCTCAAGGTCCTAAACGATATCATAACCGCTATCGATAAAAGACAGTACTGTGCAGCCGTCTTCATTGACCTGGCCAAGGCTTTCGACTCTGTCAGTCACCGCATTCTTATCGACAAAGTCAATAGCCTTGGCTTCTCAAATGACTCGCCTGGTTCACCAACTACTTCTCAGATAGACTTCAGTGTGTCAAATCGGAGTGCCTGTTGTCTGGACCTCAGGCAGTCTCTATGGGGGTGCCACAGGGTTCAATTCTCGGGCCGACTCTCTTCTCTGTCTATATCAATGATGTTGCTCTTGCTGCCGGTGATTCTCTGATCCACCTCTACGCACACAATACCATTCTGTATACATCTGGCCCTTCTTTGGACACTGTGCTAACAAACCTCCAAACGAGTTTCAACGCCATACAACACTCCTTCCGTAGCCTCCAACTGCTTTTAAATGCTAGTAAAACTAAGTGCATGCTCTTCAACCGATTGCTGCCCGCACCCTCCCGCCCGACTAGCATCACTACTCTGGACGGTTCTGACCTAGAATATGTGGACAACTAAAAATACCTAGGTGTCTGGTTAGACTGCAAACTCTCCTTACAGACTCACATTAAGCATCTCCAATCCAAAATTAAATCTAGAATCGGCTTCCTATTTCGCAACAAAGCCTCCTTCACTCATGCTGCCAAACATACCCTCGGTAAACTGACTATCCTACCGATCCTTGACTTCGGCGATGTCATTTACAAAATAGCCCCCAACACTCTACTCAGGAAACTGGATGTAGTCTATCACAGTGCCATCCGTTTTGTCACCAAAGCCCCATACACGACCCACCACTGCGACCTGTATGCTCTCGTTGGCTGACCTTCACTACATATTCGTCGCCAAACCCACTGGCTCCAGGTCATCTATAAGTTTTTGCTAGGTAAAACCCCACCTTATCTCAGCTCACTGGTCACCATAGCAACACCCGTAGCACGCGGTCCAGCAGGTACATTTCACTGGTCATCCCCAAAGCCAACACTTGCTTTGGCCGCCTTTCCTTCCAGTTCTCTGCTGCCAATGACTGGAACGAATTGCAAAAACCACTGAAGCTGGAGTCTTATATATCCCTCTCTAACTTTAAGCATCAGCTGTCAGAGCAGCTTACAGATCACTGTACCTGTACACAGCCAGTCTGTAAATAGCACACCCAACTACCTCATCCCCATATTTTTACTTACCCTCTTGCTCTTTTGCACCCCAGTATCTCTACTTGCATATCATCATCTGCACATCTATCAGTCCAGTTTTAATGCTAAATTGTAATTATTTCGCCTCTATGGCCTATTTATTGCCTACCTCCCTACTCTTCTACATTTGCACACACTGTACATAGATTTTTCTGTTTTTTTATATTGTGTTATTGACCGTACATTTGTTTATGTGTAACTCTGTGTTGTTTTTGTCACACTGCTTTGCTTTATCTTGGCCAGGTCGCAGTTGTAAATGAGAACTTGTTCTCAACTGGCCTACCTGGTTAAATAAAGTTGAAATTAAAAATAAAAAAATTAAATGATTGTCCAGCTGTTAGGATGTTGGGTTGATTTATAGATCATTGTGCTGGCCTTGCTCTGGTGGGCTGACCCTCGTGAAGTTGACCATTCGGCCATCAGATTTGCCACCAATGCTCCTTATAGGACACATCACTGCATTCTATACTCCTCTGTAAACTGGTCATCTCTGTATACCCGTCGCAAGACCCACTGATTGATGCTTATTTATAAAACCCTCTTAGGCCTCATTCCCCCCTATCTGAGATACCTACTGCAGCCCTCATCCTCCACATACAATACCCGTTCTGCCAGTCACATTCTGTTAAAGGGCCTCAAATCACACACATCCCTGGGTCGCTCCTCTTTTCAGTTCGCTGCAGCTAGCGACTGGAACAAACTGCAAAAACACTCAATCTGGACCGTTTTAACTCCATCTCTTCATTCAAAGACTCAATCATGGACACTCTTACTGATAGTTGTGACTAATCGTGTGATGTATTGTTGTCTCTACCTTCATGCCCTTTGTGCTGCTGTCTGTGCCCAATAATGTTTGTACCATGTTTTGTGCTGCTACCATGTTGTACTGCTGCCATATTGTGTTGCTACCATGTTGTTGTCATGTTGTGTTGCTTCCATGCCGTGTTTTCATGTGTTGCTGCCATGCTATGTTGTTGTCTTAGGTCGCTCTTTATGTAATGTTGTGGTGTCTGTCTTGTCGTGATGTGTGTTTTGTCCTATCTTTTAATTGTATTTTTAATCCCAGCCCCCATCTGGTAGGACGTCATTGTAAATAAGAATTTGTTCTTAACTGACTTGCCTAAAGGTACAACAAATATATATAAGTTGCACATCATCATCGGCACAATCGGCAGGGGCTCTTAATTAAAAAAAATTAAACATTCTCACTCCTTTTTTTGTATTTATAATACAGATCAACAACTTACAGTGCTACATCATACAAAACAGAACACAGGTATTAACAAGAAAATACTAAAACATACAAAACATATCAATGAAATAATAAAATAATAAACAATTCTAGTGCAATTGTAATCACTCTGAAAAAAAGATCATTAGAATGATTCTGGAAAATGTTATTCTTGTTGTTATTCACTAGGGATAATGTTTTAATAAGATAGTTAAATTCAATCAAAAATATGTGCAATTTTGGTATAGAATTTGGGAATTTTTGTTTGTGTATAAAGTATTTGGCAACAAGAATTTAAAAAATCACAATCATTTCAATGGTCTTGTTATCATTGCAATAGTAACATATTATATCCTTCGTGCCAAAAACATGGGTAGTGTTCATAATGGTAAATAAGTGTTCTGCAAGGTTTTCCCAAAATTCTGACACAAATTTACATCCAAAGAACAAGTGAGACAGATTCTCACATTCTTTTTCACAGAAAACGCAGATATCATCAATAGCCACAAATTTGGACAACATAGAATTACATGGATATATCTTATGTACAATTTTAAAGTGCACTTCCTTAAATTTGTTTGGTATACAATATTTGTAAGGCCTTAACCATGCATTTGTTCTAGACAATGTCAGGAATAAGCATGTTCCAGAAAATGTTTCCTCTTGGTGTAAGTTGGTTTTGTGAATGGTGAATTTGACTTATATATTTATTACAACAAGATTTCTCAAGCCTTCCAAACTAGGCAGGGGCCCTTCCTCTGACCGCCAGTAACCCTGGGACATCACAGCTACCTCAAGCACGCGCCACCTTCAGCGGTCCAATCGCAGGCAAGCGGACTGCCTTAACAACGTTTCGTTTCCCCATCACTTCCGGGCTGGTAACAAGGGCCATTGATGCCTGCAGATTTTCATAAAAATATCTTAGTTTAATAAATACATTGGCGCCATTGCTGTGATGTTTTGGGAGTGATATGGTCACAAAGCCTACAAATGAGGTTGGTGTATTGACAAAATTCTTCCAAGAGACGCGGGAATAGCGGATGATGGTGAGGTGAGGTTGCATTGTCTAGGCTCTCGATTCTTGCAGATGTGCTGCGATGTTAGCTAACGTTAGCTGGCTAGCAAATCTATTTTGTAGCTTGCTACCGGTAGCTCTCTCGACGGATAATCCAATGTTATTTGGTGTAATTGAAATGAGACTCAATAGGTTACTAGCTAGTGTCGGCTTGCTTTTGTCGAAACGTTTTTTATTTAATTTGTATTAGTTAGCTGTGTGTGTCATCCACAGCTGTAATGCCGGGCTGTTGATGCTAACGGTAGATATATTTGATAGGCGCTTTCCTGTCTGGCGACGTTAGCTACCGTAGTGAACTAGCTTACTAACGTTAGCTTACTGTGGTATTGACAAAAGGGTTTCATCATGGCATTTTGAGTGTGTTGATCTCCCCATTTATATCACGTTTTATTACACGTGGGTAACAGTTAGTTACCTAACTATTTGGTTTGTTTGTTATATTTTTAGTTAGTTAGTGAACGTTAACTATCTACCTGTAGCATATTTAGTTAGCGTAGACTATTTTTGCATAGATATGGAACAATTGTTCATCCAACAATGTGGTAACGTTATTGTCTTTTGGCCTGTCAAACTATCTAGCATTATAGACCCTGCTAAGTAGGGCTAACTGTCCTTACCATACCGGTAACGTTGGTCAAACAAATGCGTCATGGCAACAGACAATCACAAATGTCACCTGACACATGTCTGGAGAGGAGCCTGTGGTGTTTCCTTTCTGTGAGAAGGAGATGGTGTGTGCTGTGCAGATAACAATGACAACTAGAATATAATGATGGTGAGAAGGCCATAGATAGAATGAAACCTTTTAGATAGGAGGTGACAGATTTGGAGTCTCGTGGGTATGGGCTGACTGAACCAGTTCAGGATGTAGGGTGGTCAGGTGCTTTGATTTGATTAACTTATGCCAGTATGCCAATACTGCTATGGCACCACATTAGGCATCATTCACATCTTGTTAGTTACAAATACTTTAGCTGTTGTGCAAACGGTGTTTATGACACTGGTGGACAGAGTGGTGGATTCCGCCAGATGATTTAACAAGGCACATTCTCTCTTTATCTCTCTCTGTGTGTGTCTGTTTCAAGGACTCTAGGAATGTTGTCTTGTCTTTACTTTGGGGTCAAGTGGAAGTAGACAGAGTTTACACAGCAGAGCATGTCTTCTGGGTGATTGAGAGTTCTGTTTTCCAGAACCAGACTTGACCTAGACTATCCCTAACAATAACAGAACAACAACGACTCATTTGTTTACAATTACAGGAGTAGAACTAGCTATATGTTTACTGTGCTGTTAGGCCTACATTTCAGTTTCATAGTTCCCGTTCAGCCATGTGGTCTGCGAGCCATTATTACTCTGCGCCATGACTCATTTAAGTGGAGACTCAGAGTAGCCGAAAACTTGACTGGGAGATCTTTTGAGGCGTGTCCTCTAATTAGCCTGTCCTTTCTACCATAGAGGCTGGACCTGCAGTTCTGGTCTTGTTTGTCAAAGCCTTTGATGAAGAGCTGTGAGACTTTGCATTAGTGGCTGTACTAGTTTAGACTAGTCTGACTTGGTGACCTCTGTGGGTCATTCCACCTCAAAAAGCACAAGAAAGGGGATTTTGACACCCACCATCTCAGATTTCTGAAGTAGTTTCTGTAGTTAGTAACAGATACGATTAGCATTTCAGAAACAACATGTTCTTGAAATATAATTTGATCTCTGAGAAATTAAGCTAATTGATTGCACCCAAATTGGCCATTTTCATTTATAGGATTCAGATAATATTCATATATTAAATATAGTACCCAACATCTGATTTACACCAAAGTTCTTCCTACCAATGAATATTAAAAAAATCTAAAGCCACTCACAGACCCCCCCACACCGCATGCCAATCCCACCCAACAGCCAGTTCACAGTTCTCTATGTTTGACAAGTAGTATGAAACTGTGGCTTGGAGTATTGCTTCTCCATACTATTTAATGTATTCCCTGTGAATCTGGTGATGTTTTTTTCCCCTTTTCAGAGAAATTAGTAATTGAAGTCGCTTGCATTATTTGCCATAAAGTAGTGTGAAAGTACAAGGTTTTGATCACTAGATGCAGCTGTTCTTGCTATACCACAACACTATTTTATCCATTGTGCTGGTCTCTTGTGTTTATTAAATTGATCACAACATTTCCTTTGTGACTTTGGGTAGAAAACCAATGGATTCATCTCATTATGAAAATAAATGTTGTGGTCATACTCACAATTCAAGCCAGCAATTCAGTTTAATAATAGCAACCTAATGTGTCAAACCAACTCTCCTCGAGTAGTCCAACAAGTGTCTGTTCTCTGAGGGCTATCCCTATGCAATTCTCATACAAAGACTTTTCCTGGAAGCCCAAAACTTTGATGGTGAAATGCGCTAGGGACTTCATTGTTGTGACAACCCTAATAAAATATTGAATTGCATGGCAGTCTTATGTTTGTCAATACAGTTATTAGGAAACAACTCTGTATATTGTGATTAGTGACATCACCCATGGTATTGGGTTGGGTTTAATTCACACTACTTTCCCGAGTGGTGCAGCAGTCTAAGGCACTGCATCTCAGTGCAAGAGGTGTCACTACAGACCCTGGTTCGATTCCAGACTGTATCACAACAGGCCATGATTGGTCCAGCGTCGTCCGGGTTAGGGTTTGGCAGGGGTAGGCTGTCATTGTAAATAAGTTTAACTGACTTGCCTAGTTAAATAAAGGTTAAATTAAAAATACATTTTTTAAAAAACATTACAAAACACTATACAGTGTGTGTTTTCAACTATTTCCATTTGAAGACCATTTGAGACCATAACATTGAAACCATTAGAACTGCTGTAGCCTAATGGTTTGCTTGTTCATCAGGAATGGTCTAACAGTAACTAATCCAGACCTTTTTTGAAGGAAATAAACCACACACAAATGGGCCTTTTCCTGGACACAGATTAAGCATAAAAGAAGGACAAACTGATTTGCTTTCATGGAGGACTGGCTTGAATTGTGAGGATGGCCACACAATTTATTTCTGTCATGGGCCAAATCTATTGGTTTTCTACCCAAAGTTACAATGGAAATTGTGTGATCTGTTTAATAAACACGATACCAGCAAAATGGATAAGAGTGTGGCTGTATGGCAGAAACTGCTGCATCTAGTGGTCAAAACCTGGTACTTTCACACTACTTCATGGTAAAGGATGCAAGGAACTTCCATAACGATTTTCTCTGAATAGGAGGAAAAAAACTTAGCTGAGAAGACATTACATAGGATGAAGAAACAATATCCGAGCCGCAGCTCTATCCTACTTGTTAAACATAGAGAACTGATACTATATACTGGTTGTTGGGGTGGGATTGGTGTGGGGGCTCCGTGGAGGGCTTTTGACTATCTTTCTTACTCATTGTTAAAAAAAGGTTTGGTCCAAATCCGATATTAGGTTCTATATTTATTGAATATTTTATTTATTCTATAAATTCAGATGAACAATTTGGGTGCAATCAATTAGCTTCATTTCTCAGAGATAAAATGATATTCTAACAAAATAATGTTGCCGTAATGCTAATCTTATCTGTTTCTAAATAATAAAAAACGATTTCAGAACAATCTGAGATGGTGGGTGTCATGGTTTGCTGAAATGACATCGAACAAACCTGTGTCAGTTGGTCTGTGTCAGAGTCACAGGCTGCAAGTTTTGAAGTCAAGAATGCGTGACCATTGATCAGAGGACAGTATGAGTTCACCTTTGAAAGGTCATGGGTTAGTCTAGCTTCCCACACAACCTAGAAAAACGTGTTCAGGGAAGTGTGTGTGAGACAGGGCGATTCTACTTCCCTATGCTGAACTAGGCCTATAGTCTCCCTTGAGATCAATTCATTTCTTTGGAGCAAAATCTATTGGGAGGAAATCTAGATCAAGTCTTGCCTGCAGTTACTATCAGGATAGTAACACAGCTCAGTCCAAATTTGTTATCTATAACACGATCCTAGTTGTGAATAGGGCTGTTGCGGGAACATATTACCGCCACACCGGCAGTCACGGGTCATGACCGCAGTAAAATGCCATGTGACTCTGAGTCACGGTAATCCCCTTTTATGCACTCTGGACATGCTTTGGTAGAACCCAACTTGCTAACTACCATCAGGTCCTAATGGTCTGGTATTCAGGGCTCTATTGTTCCTCCATCAGGTCCTAATGGCCTGGTACTCAGGGCTCTATTGTTCCTCCATCAGGTCCAAATGGCCTGGTACTCAGGGCTCTATTGTTCCTCCATCAGGTCCTAATGGCCTGGTAGTCAGGGCTCTATTGTTCCTCCACCAGATCCTAATGGCCTGGTTCTCAGGGCTCTATTGTTCCTCCATCAGGTCCTAATGGCCTGTTAGTCAGGGCTCTATTGTCCCTCCATCAGATCCTAATAGCCTGGTAGTCAGGGCTCTATTGTCCCTCCATTTAAAAATGCCTTCCTCACCATCTTAAATAAGCATGCCCCATTCAAGAAATTTAGAACCAGGAACAGATATAGCCCTTGGTTCTCCCCAGACCTGACTGCCCTTAACCAACACAAAAACATCCTGTGGCGTTCTGCGTGAGCATCGAACAGCCCCCGTGATATACAACTTTTCAGGGAAGTTAGGAACAGATATACACAGGCAGTTAGAAAAGCCAAGGCTAGCTTTTTCAAGCAGAAATTTGCTTCCTGCAACACAAACTCAAAAAAGTTATGGGACACTGTAAAGTCCATGGAGAATAAGAGCACCTCCTTCCAGCTGCCCACTGCACCGAGGATAGGAAACTCTGTCACCACCGATAAATCCACTATAATTGAGAATTTCAATAAGCATTTTTCTACGGCTGGCCATGCTTTCCACCTGGCTACCCCTACCCCGGTCAACAGCACTGCACCCCCCACAGCAACTTGCCCAAGCCTTCCCCATTTCTCCTTCTCCCAAATCCAGTCAGCTGATGTTCTGAAAGAGCTGCAAAATCTGGACCCCTACAAATCAGCCGGGCTAGACAATCTGGAGCCTTTCTTTCTAAAATTATCTGCTGAAATTGTTGCAACCCCTATTACTAGCCTGTTCAACCTCTCTTTCGTGTCGTCTGAGATTCCCAAAGATTGGAAAGCAGCTGCTGTCATCCCCCTCTTCAGAGGGGGGGGACACTCTTGACCCAAACTGCTACAGACCTATATCTATCCTACCCTGCCTTTCTAAGGTCTTCGAAAGCCAAGTCAACAAACAGATTACCGACCATTTCGAATCCCACCGCACCTTCTCCGCTATGCAATCTGGTTTCAGAGCTGGTCATGCTCAAGGTCCTAAATGATATCTTAACCACCATCGATAAGAAACAATACTGTGCAGCCGTCTTCATTGACCTGGCCAAGGCTTTCGACTCTGTCCATCACCACATCCTCATCGGCAGACTCAGTAGTCTTGGTTTCTCAAATGATTGCCTCGCCTGGTTCACCAACTACTTCTCTGATAGAGTTCAGTGTGTCAAATCGGAGGGCCTGTTGTCCGAACCTCTGGCAGTCTCTATGGGGGTGCCACAGGGTTCAATTCTTGTGCCGACTCTCTTCTTTGTATACATCAATGATGTCGCTCTTGGTGCTGGTGAGTCTCTGATCCACCTCTGTGCAGATGACACCATTCTGTGTACTTCTGGCCCTTCTTTGGACACTGTGTTAACAACCCTCAAGACGAGCTTCAATGCCATACAACTCTCCTTCCGTGGCCTCCAACTGCTCTTAAATACAAGTAAAACTAAATGCATGCTCTTCAACCGATCGCTGCCTGCACCTGCCCACCCGTCCAGCATCACTACTCTGGACGGTTCTGACTTAGAATATGTGGACAACTACAAATACCTAGGTGTCTGGTTAGACTGTAAACTCTCCTTCCAGACTCACATCAAACATCTCCAATCCAAAGTTAAATCTAGAATTGGCTTCCTATTTCGCAACAAAGCATCCTTCACTCATGCTGCCAAACATACCCTCGTAAAACTGACCATCCTACCGATCCTCGACTTTGGCGATGTCATTTACAAAATGGCCTCCAATACCCTACTCAATAAACTGGATGCAGTCTATCACAGTGCCATCCGTTTTGTCACCAAAGCCCCATATACTACCCACCACTGCGACCTGTACGCTCTCGTTGGCTGGCCCTCGCTTCATACTGATCGCCAAGCCCACTGGCTCCTGGTCATCTACAAGACCCTGCTAGGTAAAGTCCCCCCTTATCTCAGCTCGCTGGTCACCATAGCAGCACCCACCTGTAGCACGCGATCCAGCAGGTATATCTCACTGGTCACCCCCAAAGCCAATTCCTCCTTCGGCCGCCTCTCCTTCCAGTTCTCTGCTGCCAATGACTGGAACGAAATACAAAAATCTCTGAAACTGGAAACACTTATCTCCCTCACTAGCTTTAAGCACTAGCTGTCAGAGCAGCTCACAGATTACTGCACCTGTACATAGCCCATCTATAATTTAGCCCAAACAACTACCCCTTCCCCATACTGTATTTATTTATTTATTTATTTAGCTCCTTTTCACCCCATTATTTCTATTTCTACTTTGCACTTTCTTCCACTGCAAATCTACCGTTCCAGTGTTTTACTTGCTATATTGTATTTACTTCGCCACCATGGCCTTTTTTTGCCTTTACCTCCCTTATCTCACCTCATTTGCTCACATTGTATATAGACTTATTTTTCTACTGTATTATTGACTGTGTGTTTGTTTTACTCCATGTGTAACTCTGTGTTGTTGTATGTGTCAAACTGCTTTGCTTTATCTTGGCCAGGTCGCAATTGTAAATGAGAACTTGTTCTCAACTTGCCTACCTGGTTAAATAAAGGTGAAATAAAACATTAAAAAAAATTAATGGCCTGGTACGCGGGGCTCTATTGTTCCTCTAAACACTCTGACAGTAATGCAAATACAATCAAAAATCACATCAAAGACTTATCATCATGACAGTATGGTGCTTTTAAAACTCAGCTCACTGTGATTGATTTGAAGAAAGAAGTTCAACAGGTTGAAACAGTGTAAAACATGGTTATTGTGGATGTTGTTTCAAAGCCCAACACAACGAAATGGACAGCACTTTCTAAGATGATGATTCATTCAATACTTATAGGCTTATGACCCCAAGCCCGAAAACAAACAACAACCCTGAATTAAAATGATGATTGTGCCGTTATGCAGTATATAACCTACTGCATATTACGCATGGCTGAAAAACATAAAACAAAACTGATTTAAGATGTCTTTAGTACATAATTGATCTAGCCTATACTCCAATATTAATGAGTAGTCACCTTTGATTGTAGACTGTATTATTATGCATACTGGATGGACTGGTTACCTTATGCTACGCTCCAACATTTCTACCCATGAGTCTGGGAGAGAACGTAGAGGCCTAGGCAATGTTGTTGGTGCATTGATTGTGCAGGGCGGCTTACAGAGTTAGTCTACAATTATAGTGAATTTGTATTATATTTTAGAATTAATTGGGTGACACATTACCTTTAACTACAGAATATCTCACAGCTGTGCATTTCCATCTCCTCCCCTCTCACCTTCATTCCTTTCTTGAGCATTTGAGGGGCTGTTCACAGTTTTAGTGAAATATGTTTAGTTGCGAAAACATGTTTCTATCGATGTTCCCGAACAGATTTCACTTGGTTTCCCAAATTAAGCCCTGGAGAGCCCATGGCATACAGAGTTTGGGCGCAATATCACCTGTCGGGGCAGCGAGAGCGTGCTCTTCAAACAGGAATATCACCTGTCGGGGCAGCGAGAGCGTGCTCTTCAAACAGGAATATCACCTGTCGGGGCAGCGAGAGCGTGCTCTTCAAACAGGAATATCACCTGTCGGGACAGCGAGAGCGTGCTCTTCAAACAGGAATATCACCTGTCGGGACAGCGAGAGCGTGCTCTTCAAACAGGAATATCACCTGTCGGGGCAGCGAGAGCGTGCTCTTCAAACAGGAATATCACCTGTCGGGGCAGCGAGAGCGTGCTCTTCAAACAGGAATATCACCTGTCGGGGCAGCGAGAGCATGCTCTTCAAACAGTGGTTGATGTGAGGAGTGAAGTAAGTGTTCTTATTTATTTCTCAGCTGCTCATATTAAGCACATGCTCCGCTATAAAACCCAAGTAGCATCATTGAAAAACGGACCGGCGGGAAAGCGTGCGGCCTCCATTCGCTATTGGAGCACATACAGATTACATTTATTTTTTGCCCCCTGCCTCATTTCCAGCCGATTTGATAATGGGCCATTCTAAATCAAAACACATTTGACATATTAGTAAAGACAAGATTACATTGAGAATAGTCTGATGGGTGAAAAGGAAGGAGCACAAGCTGCTACTTTTTCAAATCATCAATAGTCTAAAGTCGCACCATGCAGCCTATATAAACAGTGCCTTCGGAAAGTATTCAGACCCCTTGACTTTTTCCAACATTTTTTACGTTACAGCCTTATTCTAAAATAGATTGTCGTTTTTTCCCCCCCTCATCAATCTACACACAATACCCCATAATGACAAAACAAAAACAGGTTTTTAACAGGTAAACTGAAATATCTCATTTACATAAGTATTCAGACCCTTTGCTCAGTACTTTGTTGAAGCACCTTTGGCAGCAATTACAACCTTGTCTTCTTGGGTATGACGCTAAGCTTGGCACATCTGTATTTGGGGCGTTTCTCCCATTCTTCTCTGAAGATCCTCTGTCAGGTTGGTTGGGGAGCGTCGCTGCACAGCTATTTTTAGATCTCTCCAGAGATGTTCGGGCTCTGGCTGGGCCACTCAAGGACATTCATAGACTTCTCCCGAAGCCACTCCTGCGTTGTATTGGCTTGGTGCTTAGGGTCGTTGTCCTGTTGGAAGGTGAACCTTCGCCCCAGTCTGAGGTCCTGAGCGCTCTGGAGCAGATTTCCACCAAGGATCTCTCTGTACTTTGCTCTGTTCATCTTTCATCTGACAATAACGTACTGACAATTTCATGACCGTCACAGACCTAGTTGGTGAAGCATGAAAACTGATAAGGCCTCGACTATTCCAGAAATAAGATGTGATCAAAACAATAACAGATAGAATCCCAGCCCTATGGCGAAGGTAGTTGCCTTGCTAATAGCATAAAGATAACTGGGATTCTACACAACATAAACAGTCACCTAACCCCTGCGTTGGAGCCTTGTCTAGTAGTAGTGGTCTTTTCCATCTAAAAGGACCATTGAGCATCAACGTGAAGTTTATAGGAGCATATCAAATGCGGTGATATTTCTAGGAAATGAAGGCATAGATACATTTTTTTTCAACCATTTTCCATCTTGTGTGCAAAACTGTCAAGGCAAAGCTGTCATCCAGGCAAAGGGTGGCTACTTTGAAGAATCTCATCTAAAATATATTTTAACACTTTTTTTGGTTACTACATGATTCCATATGTGTTATTTCATAGTTTTGATGACCTCACTATTGTTCAACAATGTAGGAAATAGTAAAAATAAAGAAAAACCCTTGAATGAGTAGGTGTGTCCAAACTTTTGACTGGTACTGTATGTCCTCAATAAATATGACAGTAAATACAAAACTTGTTTAGTTTATCTTCTTATGTGTATCTATCTATGGCAGGGGATAATAATTATGCAAAGTGTTTGTGCTAAACCACCACAAGAGGTGGCTGGCTGAATGAATTAAACTTTTGTCTCAAAGTAAATCTGAAATGGCCCCGTTCACAAATGAGCATTGAAATGCAGTAACATGCTGTTCGTAATGTCACCACTAGGTGTCAGCATTTTGTCTTGAGTTGATTTACAGTCAAAGGTCATGTAAACAAACACTTTATGGCAACCTCTAGCTAGCTAACGGTAGCTTCTTATCTCATCATTAATGCAAGCACATGGCCTGAATTATAGATCAACGCCAATTGTCTTCCTTTCTGCAGATTGCATATTTCAGAAAACAAACTGAATAAGCCCACTAGCTAACGTGATAGGCTCAGACCGTAGCAGTGCTCTTTTTGTATCAAGGACGAGTGTTCACTTTGGCACCAGTCCAGTGTTGGCACATACAGTTGAAGTCGGAAGTTTGCATACACTTAGGTTGGAGTCATTAAAACTCGTTTTTCAACCACTCCACAAATTTCTTGTTACAAACTATAGTTTTGGCAAGTCGGTTATGACATCTACTGTGTGCATGACACAAGTAATTTTTCCAACAATTGCTTACAGACAGATTATTTCACTTAATTAACTGTATCACAATTCCAGTGGGTCAGATGTTTACATACACTAAGATGACTGTGCCTTTAAACAGCTTGGAAAATTCCAGAAAATGATGTCATGGTTTTAGAAGCTTCTGATAGGCTAATTGACATTTGAGTCAATTGGGAGTGTACATGTGGATGTATTTCAAGACCTACCTTCAAACTCAGTGCCTCTTTGCTTGACATCATGGGAAAATCTAAAGAATTCAGCCAAGACCTCAGAAAAAAAATGTAGACCTCCACAAGTCTGGTTCATCCTTGGGAGCAATTTCCAAACGCCTGAAGGTACCACGTTCATCTGTACAAACAATAGTACGCAAGTATAAACACCATGGGACTACGCAGCCGTCATACCGCTCAGGAAGGAGACGTGTTCTGTCTCCTAGAGATGAACGTACTGTGTAATAAGTGCAAATCAACCCTAGGACAACAGCAAAGGACCTTGTGAAGATGCTGGAGGAAACAGGTACAAAAGTATCTATATCCACAGTAAAACGAGTCCTATATTGACATAACCTGAAAGGCCGCTCAGCAAGGAAGAATCCACTGCTCCAAAACCGCCATTAAAAAAGCCAGACTACGGTTTGCAACTGCACATGGGGACAAAGATCGTACTTTTTGGAGAAATGTCCTCTGGTCTGATGAAACAAAAATAGAACTGTTTGACCATAATGACCATCGTTATGTTTGGAGGAAAAGGGGGGACGCTTGCAAGCCGAAGAACACCATCCCAACCGTGAAGCACAGGGGTGGCAGCATCATGTTGTGGGGGTGCTTTGCTGCAGGAGGGACTGGTGCACTTCACAAAATAGATGGCATCATGAGGTCGGAAAATTATGTGGATATATTAAAGCAACATCTCAAGACATCAGTCAGGAAGTTAAAGCTTGGTCGCAAATGGGTTTTCCAAATGGACAATGACCCCATGCATACTTCCAAAGTTTTGGCATAATGGCTTAATCACCACAAAGTCAAGGTATTGGAGTGGCCATCACAAAGCCCTGACCTCAATCCTAAACTTCTGACCCACTGGGAATGTGGTGAAATAAATAAAAACTGACATAAATAAAGTGGTGATACTAACTGACCTAAGACAGGGAATTTCTACTAGGATTAAATGTCAGGAATTGTGAAAAACTGAGTTTAAATGTATTTGGCTAAGGTGTATGTAATCTTCCGACTTCAACTGTACATAGCACAAATTGCTAGCTAGATAGCTAAGCTAACTAACTACCTTGCTGGCTAGATAGCCAGCACACGTTAGCTAAGTGAGAATGTGATGAGGACAGGACAAGCTACTACTCAACTTCAGACCACCATGCCTTCTCTCTCTCTCTCTCTCTCTCTCTCTCTCTCTCTCTCTCTCTCTCTCTCTCTCTCTCTCTCTCGTTGTTACCTAGGGCTGAATGATGTTCAATGAGCAGTACGTAGAGCACCCTCTTCTGGCAACCATTGAACATTTCTAAAAATGACAGCAAATGAGCAGATGTATTAGTTTTTTCTATGTATATAATATCAGTGCTTTATCTGTGTAATAAATACCGATACAAATATTTCTGTGAAAGGCTGATGTCGGCCGATAAAGAAAGATATTTGTACTCCAAAGAGGGGCGGTGGTGGAGGGGTTAAATAAAAAAAGTGAAAAAAATAAAATGTATTTACTGATAACAATTTTGTTTATGAATTACTAAGTGATTCAAATGCATCACTGTTACCAAATCGGTGACCGAAAAATCTGTAACTGATTGACTGCAATTGAATTGGCTACAATGGGAAATCATAGTCGTCCCAACCCACAGTACAGTAGAGTACATTACAGTAGAACAGAGTAGTAAAGAAAAGTAGAGCACACGTGTAGAGTACAGTATAATGTAATATACTCTACTGAACCATATTCTGCTTTTCTGTACTGTACTATATTGCAGGGATCGCGTTGACGCCGAATTTTGCATTTTTCAAGCAGACCCCCCACCCCCCCTGACGTGACCCCTGGTGTGTGTTTTAATTATTAGAATTTGTTTTACATAGTGGTGCAGCCCAATCCACAAGGGGGCGCAGCGGCCCTCTTACGTTCTTTCGAGACAACCCTGGTCTGATGGAGATTACACTGCTTGCCTAATTTGACTATTATTCCAAGGAGATTAGAGCCATGTAGCCCAAATTCATGGCTGGGTGGTCTAACAGTGGTACATTACTAATGTGTTTCATTTTTTAAAATGCATTTGAGCTGTCTATCCCTCTCCGCTATGCCTGTCTTCATCTCTAAAGTGTTTTCTGTTCTCTCACTACAGGTGAGCTGACTCTAAAACCGTGCTGTGTCTGTCAGTCCATCCGTCAAGCGGCTCTATCAGAGGAACCACCAGTGCATGAGAAGGAACACAATCAGTTTTCGAAAGAAGTGTTGGGGTGTATCCCTCACACTTCCTGCCCCACCCACCTCAACTCAGGCTCCACCCCGTGACCCTTGACCCCTGACATCAAGATGAAACTAAAAGAGGACATGAACCCACTGCTGCTGCAGGTCTTCCGCTCGGTTGTCTGGGTCTACTCGGTCATCACCTTCCTGCCCTGGTACCTGCTCTCGGGCGCTGGAGCCAACCTAGACCGGGCGCGGCGGGTCAAGGCGCGGTCAGTGAGTGGTCGCCCGGCGGGCCCTTACCGGGCGACCAACCATGAGGATGGTAGCCAGCAGAAGCTGGTGTCTTCCTTGCACCCAGGAGTGGACACCCTGGACAAGGTGATGGAGTATGGAGCGGCCAGGTTTCCAGAGAGGAACTGCCTGGGCACGAGAGAGGTGCTGAGCGAGGAGGACGAGCTCCAACCCAACGGGAAGGTCTTCAAGAAGGTGAGGAAGAGGGTGAAAAGTGGATTTAATTATCTTTCTTGATACAGTGCCTTTGGAAAGTATTCAGACCCCTTTACTTTTTCCACATTTTGTTACGTTACAGCCTTATTTTAAAATGGATTAAATAAATACAAATCCTCAGCAATCTACACACAATAACCCATTTCTTAAAAATAAAAAACAGAAATACCTTATTTACATAAGTATTTACACCCTTTGCTATGAGATTTGAAATTGAGCTCAGGTGCATCCTGTTTCCGTTGTTCATCCTTGATGTTTCTACAACTTTATTGGAGTCCACCTGTAGTAAATTAAATTGATTGGACATGATTTGGAAAGTCACACACCTGTCTCTATGTAAGGTCCCACAGTTAACAGTGCATGTCAAAGCAAAAACCAAGCCATTAGGTCGAAGGAATTGTCCATAGAGCTCAGAGACAGAATTGTGTCAACACAGATCTGGGGAAGGTTTCCAAAAAATGTCTGCAGCATTGAAGGTCCCAAGAACACAGTTGCCTCCAACATTCTTAAATGAAAGAAGTTTGGAACCACCAAGACTCTTCCTAGAGCTGGCAGCCCGGCCAAACTGAGCAATCGGGGGAGAAGGGCCTTGGTCAGAGAGGTGACCTGGAACCCGATGGTCACTCTGACATAGCTCTAAAGTTCTTCTCTGGAGATGGGAGAACCTTCCAGAAGGACAACCATCTCTGCAGCACTCCACCAATCAGGGCTTTATGGTAGAGTGGCCAGACGGAAGCCACTCCTCAGTAAAAGCCACATGACAGCCCGCTTGGAGTTTGCCAAAAGGCACCTAAAGACTCTCAGACCATGAGAAACAAGATTCTCTGGTCTGTTGAAACCAAGATGTAACTAGTTTGGCCTGAATGCCAAATGTCACGTCTGGAGGAAACCTGGCACCATCCCTACGGTGAAGCATGGTAGTGGCAGCATCAGGCTGTGGGGATGTTTTTCAGCTGCAGGGACTGGGAGACTAGTCAAAACAATTTAATCCATTTTCAAGTAAGGCTGTAACGTAACAAAATGTGGAAAAAGTCAAGTGGTCTGAATATTTTCCAAAGGCACTGTATAATCTGTGTTTATGTTGTGTATGAGAAAGGCCTCTTCGCTATGGTTGCAGTAGAAGGACATTAGATGGCTCTGTCTGACCCTGTTTGAAGGCAGCTGGTTTTTATAGGTAATTCTGGGGTAATACACCCCCCCCCCCCCCAAATACCATTGTTAATAGTAGAAGTACGCACCACTAAACTGTCACACACCGATGTCTGGTAGTTCTCCTTGTACAAGGTATTTTTATTTTTTGGGGTCAGCTATGAAACTAGCAGACAGATGAGTCTATAAAATAACACTAATTGCATAATTTCCCCTTTTTTGCCCCGACCGTGGTTGGAGGACCTGGTGGAAAAACATTACAATTCAAAATATACTGTGCCTTCAGAAAGTATTCACACCCCTTGACTTTTTCCATATTTTGTTGTGTTACAGCCTGAATACATTTTTTAAGTTAAATTGACATTTTTTTGTCACTGGTCTACACAAATAGGGCTGACCCCATTTAGTTGATTATTCAGTCAATAGGCTGTTGGCCTACCGAGATTTCTTTAGTGTTTTTAAGGTGCACAAGACACCCGTCTGTTTCTCACCTGCCTCAGTGGACTAATCCATTGCGGGAGGCCACGGGGATGGCGCAATCAATCACTCTAAGATGCTATTGAAATTGTGTATGGTTATATTATATATGAATAATGATGCAACACTAATAAATATAATATTATTTTATAACAAATGCGCCTCTCCCACATTAAATAGCGGTTGCTGTCCGCGGTTCTGAAACATAATCTTCAGTGCGCCGTTGAATTGTTGCCTTTCCCTATATGTTGCTTTGTGCATAATAGCAAAGTTATCCAGCATATTGGTGTTGAGAACAATGCGACGGAGGCAGCAGTGGTGTGAGGAGACGAGAAAATAACCCTTGCCTTAATTGTCTAAGAAAATTAAGGAGAGAGGAAACTCCAACCTAATTAGGTATATAATCAATAACTTAACTGTTTAATGTGCCTGGCTTTATAAATCATCCATATACTAAAGTATGTGGACAGCCCTTCAAAGGAGTGGATTCGGCTATTTCAGCCACACTCATTGCTGACAGGTGTATAAAATCGAGCACACAGCCATGCAATCTCCATAGACAAACACTGGCAGTAGAATGGCCATACTGAAGAGCTCAGTGACTTTCAAGGTGACATCGTCATAGGATGCCTCCTTTCCAACAAGTCAGTTTGTCAAATTTCAACCTTGCTTGAGCTTCCCCGGTTAACTGTAAGTGCTGTTATTGTGAAGTGGAAACGTCTAGAATCAACAACGGCTTGGCCGTGAAGTGGTAGGCCATACAAGCTCACAGAACGGGACCGGCGAGTGCTGAAGCGCGTAGTGAATAAAAATCATCTGTTCTCGGTTGCAACACTTACTACCGAGTTACAAACTGCCTCTGGATGCAACATCAGAACAATAACTGTTAGTCAGGAGCTTCATGAAATGGGTTTCCATGGCCGAGCAGCGGCACACAAGCCAAAGATCATCATACGCAATGCCAAGCGTCGGCTGGAAGCTTGCCGCCATTGGACTCTGGAGTGAATCACGCTTCTCCATCTGGCAGTTCAAAGACAAATCTGGGTTTGGCGGATGCCAGGAGAACGCTACCTGCCCAATACACAGTGCCAACAGTAAAGTTTGGTGGAGGAGGAATAATGGTCCGGGGCAGTTTTGAATTGTTCAGGCTAGGCCCCTTAGTTTCAGTGAAGGGAAATCTTAACTCTACAGTGTACAATGTCATTCTAGACGATTTCAGCATGACAATGCCCCTGTGCACAAAGCAAGGTCCATACCGATCCCTGACCTCAACCCCATTGAACACCTTTGGGGTGAATTCGAACTCCGACTGCGAGCCAGGCCTAATCGCCCATCATCAGTGCTCGACCTCACTAATGTTCTTGTGGCTGAATGGAAGCAAGTCCCTGCAGCAATGTTCCAACATCTAGTGGAAAGCCTTCCCAGAAGAGTGGAGGCTGTTATAGAAGCAAAGGGGGACCAACTCCATATTAATGCCCATGATTTGGGAATGAGATGTTCGACGAGCAGGTGTCCACATACTTGTAGTGTATCAATTTTACTTAACCTTTATTCAACTAGGCAAATCAGTTAAGAACCCATTTTTATTTACAATGACGGCCTAGCCTGGCCAAACCTGGATGACGCTAGGCCAATTGTGCGCCGCCCTATGGGACTCCCAATCACAGCCGGCTGTGATACAGCCTGGATTCGAACCAGGGACTCTTGCGCCTCAGGGACTGAGATGCAGTGCCTTAGAATGCTGCGCCACTCGGGAGCCCAATGTAGTGTATCTACAGGGATAAGAAATATCCTGCTTCTGCCTGTTTGGGTGTTTTGTTTAATAGCCTACTGATTCTGTTAGCGCCAATCATTGCTATGCTGCATCACCAATCTTATTTTATTGCTATGCTGTAATAAAGGCTTTTTTTTTTTTTTTACAAACTCTCTGGTATTACTTACCATTGATTTAGTGTTGATACTGTTCCAAATGGTCCGAAAATAATAATAATAATAATGTAATCTAACAGCACCTGTTTGGCACACACAGGCCTAATATTCACACAGTGCTGGCTATAACAGACCCTCCTTTATCTGGACCTGCAGTAGTTTACACGGCTAAGTCACGTCTTCCACACATCTGACTTCCCCTTTCCCTCTTGAGCAATCAGTAAACATTCCCCCATTTCAAGTTTCATTTTCAGGTCTTCCGCATCCATTTTGCTGTGTTCAGAGTTTATAACCAATTTTATAATGTGAAACATTATAACCATGTTTCACGTAAAGAGAGCAGGAGTTGAGGGAATAGGGAATGTTTTATTCCTAAACAAATGAGGGATTTTGGTAACATAACTTTTCGGTCAGAGAATCAGGTAAGGAACTAAATGGCTGTAATGATGGTGCAGCTTCAGCACGGACAGCTGGATAAACACTTGCTGTGCTGTGGTGCTTGTTCACTGCAGCAAGGAGGAGAGAGAGCGACAACCTTACTCAGTCACACAGGCACTCGCTGTCATTTTTATTGTTTTAGCATCGCGTGGCCATCGGTTTCCCTCTTGAGTCATTAGTGTGTCTTAATTATTTAATCAAACAATGTGACTAAAGCATCAGACAAGCTTATTCAAACATAGGTGGTGTCTGTGGAAAAATGCATGCATTTCAAATGTAGACTAATAGACTGACGACTCTAGCTCGACTAAGGTTTTTCTTAGTCGGGGACAGCCCTGCGCTGTATACATATAGCCTCTTCCTATTTATACTAGACTCCCAAGTGCAAATCAAATCAACCAATCCTTCTAATCTAAATTCCACCCCTCAGATGTCCACAGCCTACCAATCTGTGTGTGTGTGTGTGTGTGTGTGTGTGTGTGTGTGTGTGTGTGTGTGTGTGTGTGTGTGTGTGTGTGTGTGTGTGTGTGTGTGTGTGTGTGTGTGTGTGTGTGTGTGTGTGTGTGTGTGTGTGTGTGTGTGTGTGTGTGTGTGTGTGTGTGTGTGTGTGTGTGTGTGTGTGGATGTCGTATGAGGAGACCCACCAGGCAGCAGTATATTAGTGTTAACAGTGTATGTGGTTGTGTTATCTCTAGGTGATCCTGGGGGAGTATCAGTGGATGTCGTATGAGGAGACCCACCAGGCAGCAGTATATTAGTGTTAACAGTGTATGTGGTTGTGTTATCTCTAGGTGATCCTGGGGGAGTATCAGTGGATGTCGTATGAGGAGACCCACCAGGCAGCAGTATATTAGTGTTAACAGTGTATGTGGTTGTGTTATCTCTAGGTGATCCTGGGGGAGTATCAGTGGATGTCGTATGAGGAGACCCACCAGGCAGCAGTATATTAGTGTTAACAGTGTATGTGGTTGTGTTATCTCTAGGTGATCCTGGGGGAGTATCAGTGGATGTCGTATGAGGAGACCCACCAGGCAGCAGTATATTAGTGTTAACAGTGTATGTGGTTGTGTTATCTCTAGGTGATCCTGGGGGAGTATCAGTGGATGTCGTATGAGGAGACCCACCAGGCAGCAGTATATTAGTGTTAACAGTGTATGTGGTTGTGTTATCTCTAGGTGATCCTGGGGGAGTATCAGTGGATGTCGTATGAGGAGACCCACCAGGCAGCAGTATATTAGTGTTAACAGTGTATGTGGTTGTGTTATCTCTAGGTGATCCTGGGGGAGTATCAGTGGATGTCGTATGAGGAGACCTACCAGGCAGCTGTGTGTTTTGGCAGTGGGCTGGCCGCGCTGGGCCAGAGGCCTCAGTGTAACATCGCCATCTTCTGTGAGACCAGGGCCGAGTGGATGATAGCAGCACAGGCCTGCTTCATATACAACTTCCCATGTGAGTGTTTATGTTAGACAGTAGCACACTATTGCAACACACACACACACACAATGAATCTCTAACTCCAGTCTGTGTCATTCTGACAGTGGTGACGTTGTACTCTACTCTGGGCGGAGCGGCCATCGCCCACGGTCTGAACGAGACTGAGATCACCCACATCATCACCAGCAAAGACCTGCTACACAGCCGTCTCAAGGTAAGCTCTGCTCGCCTTGTCCTGATCACTTCCTGCAATGCCATATGAGACAGTACACACTCCAGCCAGATAATACAACTTTCCCACATTTTAAATAGTCTTGCCTATTTATTTATTTATTTATTTATTTATTTAAAAACATGACTACATTTTGAATAGTTTTCACCCCTAAATATGCGTTGGAACAGTTGCCCACTTACAGTCCTTGAGCAGACAGTCTAAGTGTTGTACAAACAGATCCCCTCAAACACACTGAATGTCAAGGCAATGCGTAGAATTGCTAGTCTTAATGGCATAATGAGCAGTTATTTAGAATGCGAGATGATTTGTAGATCATAGACTACATTGATTCTAAGCAGTCCGACTGCAATCTCCAGTCAATAGCTACTTTCTCTCTCCCTCTCTCCTCCCTCTCCTCCTGCCGTCTCCTCCCAGGACATTCTGTTGGAGGTGCCTCGGCTGCAGCACATCATCGTGGTGGACAGTAAGCCAACCAGTTTGCCCGGCTTCCCCCGCGGCATCATGGTCCACAACATGGACGCCGTGCAAGAGCTGGGCTCCAGACCCGACAACAGTAAGGAGGGAGAGCGTGGGTGTGTGTGTGTGAGGGGTGTGTGTGTGTTTGGGTCTACGTGTTGTCTGACTCGGTACAGTACTTCTGCCCTGTGGTCTTAGCGACTCAAATGTGATCTGACTTCCAGAATCATAGTTTTTTGTACCTGAATAGCCCTCTCTGTCATATCCTATCAGATTGTATTAGCCCTGTGCTATGTGCATGCCCTCTCTTGAAAGAAAGATCGATAGCCGTTCTCTGATGCTCCCGCAATGTGCAATGTTCTGACCCAAAAGTCTTTCTGTGTGACCTCTTTAACTTCCCTGCTGCCTCCCCTTCTCTCTCTCTCTCTCTCTCTCTCTCTGTCTCTCTCTGCGCGCGTCTGTAGTGGCGGTGGCGCGCCAGCGGCCGGTGCCCTCTGACATCGCTGTCATCATGTACACCAGCGGCTCCACGGGCATCCCCAAGGGCGTCATGATCTCCCATAGCAACATCATCGCGGGCGTCACAGGCATGGCAGAGCGCATCCCAGACCTGGAGTACGTACAGAGTACTATGGTGTCTTCTAGATTGACTGCTAATTGTTTTTGACTTTTCTCTCTCTCACTGCCACTCTCTTTCCCCCCTGTGTGCCCTGATCACTGTTTTTCTCCTTTTCTCTTTTCCTCATTCATTCGCTTTCGCTCTCTTTCTCTCTCTCTTTTAATCTCTTTCTCTCTCTCTTTCTTTCTGCCACCATTTGCCCTACAGAATGTAAACGTATCTCTTTCTTTCTCTCTCATCTCATGAATATCTCTGAGTGTCCTGCTGTTCATCTCCTTTCTCTTCTCTATATTAGTACCAGTCAAAAGTTTGGACACCTACTCATTCAAGGGTTATTTTCTACATTGTAAAATAATAGTGAATGCATAAAAACTATGAAATAACACATATGGAATCATGTAGTAAGAAAAAAAGTGATAAACAAATCAAAATATATTTTATATTTGAGATTCTTCAAAGTAGCCACCCTTTGCCTT
The DNA here is from genome assembly GCF_965601325.2 of Salmo salar. Lineage (NCBI taxonomy): Eukaryota > Metazoa > Chordata > Actinopteri > Salmoniformes > Salmonidae > Salmo > Salmo salar. The sequence continues at coordinate 19,988,103 of NC_138304.1, forward strand.
GATGACAGCTTTGCACGCTCTTGGGCATTCTCTCAACCCGCTTCTTGAGGAATGTTTCTCCAACAGTCTTGAAGGAGTTCCCACATAAGCTAAGCACTTGTTGACTGCTTTTCCTTCAGTGTGCCTTGAATTCGAAATAAATCATCACAGCGTCACCAGCAAAGCACCATCACACCACCACCTCCATGCTTCACGGTGGGAACCACACATGCAGAGATCATCCATTCACCTACTCTGCGTCTCACAAAGATACTGCGGTTGGAACCAAAAATCTCAAATTTGGACTCATCAGACCAAAGGACAGATTTCCACCGGTCTAATGTCCATTGCTCATGTTTCTTGGCCCAAGCAAGTCTCTTCTTATTGGTGTCGTTTAGTAGCGGTTTATTTACAGCAATTTGACCATGAAGGTCTGATTCACGCAGTCTCCTCTGAACAGTTGGTGTTGAAATGTGCCTGTTATTTGAACTCTGTGAAGCATTTATTTGGGCTGAAATCTGAGGCTGGTAACTCTAATGAACTTATCCTCTGCAGCAGAGGTAACTCTGGGTCTTCCTTCCTGTGGCGGTCCTCATTGAGAGCCAGTTTCATCATAGCGCTTGATGGTTTTTGCGACTGCACTTGAAAAAACCTTCAAAGTTCTTGAAATATTCCACATTGACTGACCTTCATGTTTTAAAGTAATGATGGACTGTCGTTTCTCCTTGCTTATTTGAGCTGTTCTTGGCATAATATGGACTTGGTATTTTACCAAATAGAGCTATCTTCTGTATACCACCCCTACCTTGTCACAAAACAACTGATTTACTCAAACGCATTAAGAAGAAAAGAAAGGCACACCTGTTAATTTAAATGCATTCTAGGTGATTAAAGCTGGTTGAGAAAATGCCAAGAGCGTGCAACGCTGTCAAGGCAAAAGCTGGCTACTTTGAAGAATCTCAAATATGAAATAGATCTTGATTTGTTTAACACTTTTTTGGTTGCTACATGATTCCATATATATATAGTTTCTGTATGTTTGGCAGTTGAATAAAATGTTTTTTGTTTCCATTCGTGCAGTGAGACAGACACCTACATTGGGTACCTGCCGCTGGCCCATGTTCTGGAGCTGAGTGCAGAGATGGTGTGCATCTCTCACGGCTGTTGCATCGGATACTCCTCCCCACAGACGCTAGCAGACCAGGTGAACGAACACACACACACACACAGAGCGAGACAGTAAACCAAGGCTCGACAACACACACGGTATGTAGGAACCCTCTATTGGACCTCCTCCTCTATTAGAGAACAGGCCTAGCTGTGCTCTACTCCTAGTCTGATCCATCTCTCTCTCCTCTCTTCCTCCCCAGTCGACTAAGATTAAGAAGGGCAGTAAAGGAGACACCAGTGTTCTAAAACCTACACTCATGGCTGCTGTACCGGTAAGCGCTAAAGCTACCGTAGAATATATATATATAAGCCGTTAATATTCTGTTAAATATGACCTGAGTAAGAGATACGCACAGAATGATTATTTATTTTTTAATTGAGGTGGTGTTTTGTCCTCTTTCCTTCTCTGTCCCTCGTTCTCCCTCCTGTAGGAGATCATGGACCGGATCTATAAGAATGTGATGACCAAGGTGGAGGAGATGAGCAGTGTGCAGAGAACCCTCTTTGTGTTGGCCTACAACTATAAGATGGAACAGATCACCAAGGGCTACAAGACCCCGCTCTGTGACAGGTCATACACACACCTGTAACACAGCAAACACACACGCATACACACACACACACACACACACACACACACACACACACACACACACACACACACACACACACACACACACACACACACACACACAGTCAATGGGTAATGATTGATGGACAGTCTCCAGGAGGTTGAACTAGGGCTGTGACATTTTGTCAGCCGGTTATTGTCATGCAAAAGACTGCCGGTCTCACGGTAATTGACCGTTCATTAACATTACCACGTTTAGCTTCTCCAGGCCTTCACACATACAAGCCGCTGATGTGCCTTTGGAACATCTACATTTTTAACAAGTCTAAGAAATCAATTTAATATACACCATAACAATAATTCGATAATTTATTTTAGGTAGGTCTAAAGAAACATGATATGAAGAAAATGTATTTCAGAAGAACAGAATATGAGTTGGTATGTTATCCTGTTGGCTGTAGGCGTGTTGGTTTAGCTGACAAGTTATGCCTTTAAGTCCCGTGCCGTTATTTTATATTATAATATTTAATAGTAAGAGGAATATAATTGAACTTAGCTGAATAAAATAGAAAGGATATTTTTCGCATTCCGCAGCGAGTGCGCAGATGAAGTGGCTCTGTTGAGTGTAAAAGGGATCATTTGAAACAGGTCCTATACGCTAGATTGAGTTATTTGGCAACTTTACTTGTGAGAGATACAAACCTTAGAATGTCTTATAAATCAAACATATAATGGGCCTCATGGTACGACTAAAGGCTGTTGATGATTTAACAACGTCGCAGAAAAAAGCTTGTGCTCTGTTCATTACCTCAGGCTGAACAAACTGTTCTCTCATCAAGTGATCATATTATCACCCATCAGACTATTCTCAATGTAATATTGTCTTTACTAATATGTTCACATTAGTTTATATTTAGAATGGCCCATTATCAAATGGGCAGGAAGAGAAAAAGACATAATCCGCCTATGCACACGAATAGTGAATGGAGGTCGCTTTCCCGCCTGTTGGTTCGGGTAGGCTACTGCAGTTATTTCACTCCAGGCATCAACCACTGTTTGAGGAGCATGTTTGAGGAGCATCTCACTGCATGACAGGTGATATTGCGCCTAAACTCTCTATGCCATGGGCTCTCCAAGCCTGTTCCTGCAGCTACCCAGTACTTAATTTAGGAAACCTAGTGAAATCTGTTCGAGAACATCGAAAATAACATGTTTTCACAATGAAATATAGAGTATTTAATTAAACTGTTGACAGCCCCTCTCCCTGCGCACTTGAGAAAGGAATGAAGGAGAGAGGGGAGGAGATGGAAACGCACAGTGGTGAGATATTCTGTAGTGAAAGGTAAAGTGTCACCCAATGAATTCTAAAATATAATACATTCTCTATTACTAGGCTATTCAAAATCAAATACAAATTCACTATAATTGTAGACTAACTGTAAGCCGCCCCGCACAATCAATGCACCAACAACATTGCCTTGGCCTCTACGTTCTCTCCCAGACTCATGGGTAGAAATGTTGGAGCGTAGCATAAGGTAACCAGTCCATCCAGTATGCATAATAATACAGTCTACAATCAAAGGCCATTACTAGAATTTGTTTAATTTTCGAATATAGGCTAGACCAATTAAAGAAGTCTTAAATCAGTTTTTTATGTTTTTCTGCGGCGCGTAATATGCAGTAGGCTATGTATTGTATAATGAATGTTATAATCATTATTTTAATTCTGGGTTTTTTTCAGGCTTGGGCTCATATATAGGCCTATGCATATGCAATAATGCAACGCGACAGCCTTAATGGAGACTCACACACCGACATTCTCGATATCGCTGTGGCCGGTTCCTGCGTTAAACAGAAACCTAAGGTTCACACAGAGGTTATTATGAATGACTTGTTGTTTATCTTGGTGTTATTCTCATCCTCTGTCTCACTGTCATCCTCTTGTTCTTTCTTTCTCTCCCTCTCTCTCCAGTCTGGTGTTTAGGAAAGTGCGCTCGTTGTTGGGGGGTCACATGAGGGTGCTGTTGTCGGGCGGAGCGCCCCTCTCCGCCGCCACCCAGCGCTTCATGAACATCTGCCTCTGCTGTCCCGTGGGCCAGGGCTACGGCCTCACCGAGACCTGCGGCGCTGGCACCATCAGCGAGAGTAAGCGAGCGGGAAGGAGCGAGGGAAGGGAAGGATGAGTAAGGGGGATGGAACGGAGTGAAGGGCACGGGAAGGAGGAAGAGGGCCAGGGCTACGGCCTCACCGAGACCTTGCGGAGCTGGCACCATCAGCGAGAGAGGGCGAGGGAGGGTGGGTGGAGGCGGTAGGTCCAAGAAGAAGGGTGGGAGGGTAAAAGAGAAGGAAATGTGTAGACTTCTGCTGCCTGATGGAAGAGATGAATGGGGGCACAACAGAGAAAGCCAGGTGATTGTACACAGTAATGTGATATGCTATGCTGTTCTCACGTGTATTTTATTCCTCTCTCTATTTGTCAGTGTGGGACTATAGCACAGGCCGGGTCGGCGCTCCTCTGATCTGCTCCGAGATCACCCTCAAGGACTGGGAGGAGGGTGAGTCCCTCCATAGCACTGGCACTGCAGAATCTGTGATATTAGGGGGAGGGCTGGGAGGGTGGAGGTGAGTGGGGTTGGGGGCTAGGGTGGATGAAAGGTATATTGGAAGGGATGGACACGGGGCTGAAGATGCTTTGGGCATAGACCTCGTCCTCTTCTCCTGATCTTCTCCAGGCGGTTACTACAGCACAGACAAGCCACACCCGAGAGGGGAGATTGTAATCGGCGGGCCCAACGTGACTATGGGTTACTACAAGAACGAGGTGAAGAACCGCGAGGACTTCTTCGTGGACAGCAACGGCCAGCGCTGGTTCTGTACAGGAGACATCGGGGAGTTTCACCCAGACGGGTGCCTCAAGATTATCGGTGAGCGGCCCAGAAAAAATACCCGTTTTTAGAGAGAGCCCTATGATATTTAGTCTGTCGATCTGTGGATTTAAATACGTACGAGTCAGGATGAAAGCGCCAGATCCTCCAAATTTTCCCCAGGTGAACTAACAATTCAGACCAGTACAGTTAACTGAGGCCTTGGGCACATAGAGGATGATTCCCTTGTCTACGTGGATACGAATCCGAATCTACCAGCCGTACTCCTCCCCTTCTCTCTGTATCCACTTCATTTCATACCCGTCTCTGTCAAAAACAATCAAATATGAAAGGATTCACATATATAAACGACAGATAAATTCCTCTCAAAGGCAGCTGTATAGAAATCTACCTTAGCAATCATTGTGTTCCTTCTGTGTAGACCGTAAGAAGGACCTGGTGAAGCTCCAGGCTGGGGAGTATGTATCTCTGGGGAAGGTGGAGGCCATGCTGAAGAACTGCCCTTTCGTAGACAACATCTGCGCCTACGCAAACAGGTAACAATGCACATATTATATACCGCTCGGGTGACTGGAGTCTCTCGCTATAACACTGAGTGTACAAAACATTAAGAACACCTTGCTAATATTATGAACGAAAGCGTCACGCAGGGATGCTGGCCCATGTTGACTCCGATGCTTCCCACAGTTGTGTCAGGTTGGCTGGATGTCTTTTGGGTGGTGGACCATTCTTGATACACACGGGAAGCTGTTGAGCGTGAAAAACCCATCAGCGTTGCAGTTCTCAAATCAAATTGTATTAGTCACATGTGCCAAATACAACAGGTGTAGACCTTACAGTGAAATGCTCACTTACAAGCCCTAACCAACAATGCAGTTTAAAAAATATGAATAAGAATAAGAAATAAAAGTAACAGGTAGTTAAAGAGCAACAGTAAAATAACAATAGCGAGACTTTATACAGGGGGTACCGGTACAGAGTCAATGTGCGGGGCACCGGTTAGTTGAAGTAATTGAGGTAATATGTACATGTAGGTAGAATTATTAAAGTGACTATGCATAGATTATAACAGAGAGTAGCAGCGGTGTAAAAGAGGGGTGGCAATGCAAATAGTCTGGGTAGCCATTTGATTAGATGTACAGGAGTCTTATGGCTTGGGGGTGGAAGCTGTTTAGAAGCTTCTTGGACCTAGACTTGGTGCTCTGGTACCACTTGCCGTGCGGTAGCAGAGAGAACAGTCTATGACTAGGGTGGCTGGAGTCTTTGACAATTTTTAGGGCCTTCATCTGACACCCCCTGGTATAGAGGTCCTGCATGGCAGGAAGCTTGGCCCCAGTGATGTACTGGGCTGTTCGCACTACCCTCTGTAGTGCCTTGTGGTCGGAGGCCGAGCAGTTGCTATACCAGGCAGTGATGCAACCAGTCAGGGTGCTCTCGATGGTGCAGCTGTAGAGCCTTTTGAGGATCTGAGGACTCATGCCAAATCTTTTCAGTCTCCTGAGGGGACTGTTTTGTTGTGCCCTCTTCACGACACAAACCAGTGCCTCTGGCACCTACTACCATACCCCGTTCAAAGGCACTTAAATATTCACCCTCTCACACATACACAATCCATGTCTCAACTGTCTCAAGGCTTAAAAACCCTACTTAACCTGTCTCCTCCCCTTCACCTACACAATGAAGTGTATTTAACAGGTGACATCAATAAGGGATCATAGCTTTCACCTGGATTTACCTGGTCAGTCTGTCATGGAAAGAGCAGGTGTTCTTAATGTTTTGTACACTCAGTATAAAACATTGATTGTCTGTTTCTCCTTGTCAACTTGTTCTGTCTCTAGTCACAATGTCTCCATCTGCTGTCTGTCACCCACTTTCTACCAATCTCCTGTCTCTCTCTTTGTCTTTCCGACTCACTGCTCTCTCTATCCTTCATCCTATTCTGGCACGTCTTTCTCTCTCCATCTTTGCCTTTCATTATAACAGTAACTAGAATGATGATAATAATATAAAAGGGGAATTATACAAATCAATAGCACTATTTTATCTCTCCATTTCCTTAACTCTCTCCGTCCCAGTGACCAGTCGTACGTGATTGGCTTCGTGGTGCCCAATCAGAAGCAGTTGATGGCGCTGGCGGAGCAGAGAGGGTTACGGGGCAGCTGGGAGGAGATCTGTAACAACCCTGACATGGAGAGAGACGTTCTCCACATCATCACAGAGGCCGCTCTGTCAGGTAGGATGGAGGGATGGAGAGGACGATGGGAGACGGATGGAGGGAGGAGTAGAGGTTTCTGGTTGTAACATATGAGTATTGTTTCGCCATCTTTTTGGCCCTAGCGTTGACTTGTATTTCGCAACGCCCAGCCCATGCATTCGTCTCTAAAGTCCGGTGTTGTTCCCCCCCCACAGCCAAACTGGAGCGCTTTGAGATCCCTAGGAAGATCCGCCTTAGTGCAGAGCCCTGGACCCCGGAGACTGGCCTGGTGACCGACGCATTCAAGCTCAAACGCAAGGAGCTCAAATCACACTATCAGGAAGACATCGAGAGAATGTACGGCGGAAAGTAACACGCAAACAGACACAGCCCCCCCCCCCCCCCCCCCCCCCTTCCCAAGACAAAACCCAGGGGGGCCAAGCCAGTAGGAGCAACATCAGTTGCTTGTCTACGTCAAAAGTTTTTGGGGTCTGTGTGTTGCTATGACGACGCTGGCATCATGGCGTGACTCGGTCCGAGACACGGAAAATGACACGTTAGTCTTGTCCCACTTCTCCGCTCCTCTCCTTTTTTTCCTTCCCTTCTCTCTCCTATCCTCCGTCTAGCATGGTCTTTGGCCTCTGTGTGTAGTCCAGACACCTGATAGTAGAAAGGATGGTTTTTGTGTGAATGTGGCCTGGATCGTGTTCATTAGGCATCAAATGGAAGAAAACTGACTGAAACAGGGAAGGGACTACCTGAACTTGTCCAACAAGAAACGTTTTGCTATGTTGTGCACTAATGAATACGACTCTGAAAAATGAGGCCCTTCAGTTTAAGCGTTCCACATCCAGGTTTGAATCTATGCAGGGATCTCTTTTATTGTGTAAATGTTTTGGGATGTGGTGATGTTTTGTTCATGTTTCCTTATTTTTCTTTCTTTAACGTAATCGGTTTGTCTTGGTTCGTTTCCGAAACCTATTCGATGAACATCTTGTGTCTGAGAGAAATCAGTGTTTTGCGAAACCATGAGATTTTGGAATGCGACTCACATTTTTAATTTGCTTTCCTTATTTGTTATATTTTTCTGAATGGTTTGTTTCTCATTTATCTGTTACCAAACTGACATTTCAACAAAAAAATGTTTTCCTCTTTTCTTCAATTTTTTTTTTTTCATGTGAATTTCCTAAATTCTTCTCCCTCATCTGCCTCTATGTCCTGAAGGTTGCTTCTATTCTATGGAAGAGTATGTGTTTACTGACTTGACTAGATTAAGTCCTATGTCACTCTGTTACAGTGTGCCAGTGATGGAATCTCCTCCCTGCTCTGTGCCCCTGTGTGTGGCTATGGGCTGATGTGATGTGCCTGGAATGGCTGGAGGAACCTGTTTCTCGTAATGTAGCCTGATCCTGGATCGGTTTGTACTTTAGCCACCTCCTCTGACTATTTGTGGGATGTCATGATTTGACCAAGGCAAGAAATGATCTGGGACCAGGTTAGTAATGATGGTGAGCTGTCCAGGGGGGCTACAGGGAAGTAGGATGCAGTTGCCCCGTAAAGCTGATCGAAGTTTAGTTTCTCTTACCTGTGGTTGAGGCTAGGATGGGGAGAGGACAAGCTGATCCTTGATCTGTGCCTAAAGGGCAACTTCTCAGCATGTGACACCAATCCTACTGAGACCCTTATTCATTTCTATTCTGTCACTTAACCAGTAGGAGGCAGTCTGCCACTGGTTCATCTTTTAATCTGTATAATAATGTCCAGATTTAAAGGGGGGTGTATGTGTGCATGTGTGGTTTGTGCGTGTGCTGATGTTTGGGTGTGTGTGTGTGTGCGTTCTCTGACCCTGAGCTTGTTCCAAGTTCCCTATGTCTCTGTGAAGCCCGCTGCATGCCCACCCCACCTGACCTAGTCTGTTACCTTTCAATGTTTCTTCCAGCAAAACGATGTTACGTACACAGTATCCTGCTAAACCAGGTCTGTGGCTCCATAAACCATGTTATCACCTGAACTATCTGGTTCCATAAACCACGTGGATTGTCTTTATCGAAATTGGCCTAAACCTGCCATTTTACTCCATGAAATGATGACCTATGTACCGCATGGATGTCTCTAGGAGAACCAATGAATCCCAGTCCAGATCTGTAGCTGTTTGCCTTTTTAGTTGCTGTTTGGCAGACTGTGTGATTGTGTCATCCAACGATAGTCCTATCTACTCTGAAATCCCTGTTCGTATTACAGTAATGCATTGTCCTATTTCTTTGTCATAGCTCTAGCTACTGTTACTATTATTGATGAAATATGAAATGCAGATTGAATGTGCAATATTTATACGAAATGCAAATTCTAAAACTAAAGTATGTAAAGGAAAAATGCACAGAGAGAGAGAGAGAGAGCCCCTTCACAGTGTATGAATGTGTGGGTACCGGCCTGTCTCTTTCCAATTAAATGTACAAAGAAAACCTAGAGAAGGACAGGCGGACGGACAGAAAACATTGTTGCAGAAGTAGTAACATATAGCCTCTTTATGGTGTGACAGTAGTGCCAACAGAAATTTAATCTGAATTCAATCATCTTGAATTCATTCAAATCTGTTGGCAGTAATATGACTCCATACTTATTTTTCTGTATTGTGAAAGTACTGTACCAATTATAGTAATGAAGACTAATATTTTGGCCTTGTAAAAGAAAAATACAATGGTGAAGAATAAGGCACTACAGGTGAACAGATTTAGGTCTCCAGGAAGTTATTTGGGATGCATGATTCCTGCACTATATACATTTGTGACGTATAATGTATTCAGAAATAAAATACAAGATGAAAAGTCATGCATAAAGTCATGCGGGCAATTCCATATGAGATTTACCCAAAGATATGTAATCCTTGGAAAGGTACTTTGGGGTAAGGAGGTTTGGCGTACCTTTTAAAGTTGAAATCATTGATTTTGAAGTTGGAAAGTTCATGACATTTTGGCTTTACCCAGGCCTTTTGAAGATATGACCCATTTTATAAATGAATTGACATTATAGGCCATTAACCAACTGTGCGAATCACCAGCAGAGTTCTGAATCCGTAACCACATTAACTGTGTTGGTGCTCCAGAAATATATCATCATTTCAAAAGTAGCAGAGCGACCACTCTGGAAATGTTATGTACTTGTAGAGTATATTGTTTTTAAACAATATCCAATACGGAACGAAATTAAAAAGGGTACTTTTGAGACATTTACGATAAGGCCCGGGTAAGGCCAAAATTTCACACATTTCCCAACTTTTAGTGAGTTATTTCTCTAATTATTTTGGATACAGATGTCAATGGTATGCCAGACAAAATGATGTTTTTATTGATTTCATTTCAGGAAGATTAAAAGCGTCATAAATATCTTTGGGCCAATCTCGTTTGGAATTCCACGTACATTATAGGCTGCCATATATGTATTTTTTGCAAATTAATTACTGTGTATGAGCAATGTACAGTATATAGCGTAGAAGAGGAACAGCTTGGATATTCTATATTTAGCACAAGGGATATTTCAGCATTTGAAAAGGACCCTCGGTTTTTGGAAGTAGTCCAAAACACTGATAATGTTACAAATGAGGAACCCAGGTGCAGGCTGGTTCCAGTTCTTCTTACAGTTCCTGATATTACATTGGTTCTTTGTATTCAACTCCCAACCAATGTCTGTCCAGTCCGCTGCTTTGGTATCCCATACCAGGCTACAATTGGTTAAGAAGATTTGTTCATAGGAATATACAAAGTGCTGTATCTTGAGTGTTTATCTGAGGTTACACATGCATACATACATACATACATACATACATACATACTCTACCGTTCAAAAGTTTGGAGTCACTGAGAAATGTCCTTGTTTTTGAAAGAAAAGCAAACTATTTTGCTCATTAAAATAACATCAAATTGATCAGAAATACAGTAAAGACATTGTTAATGTTATAAATGACTATTGTAGCTGGAAACGGCAGATTTTGTATGGAATTTCTACATAGGCGTACAGAGGCCCATTATCAGCAACAATCACTCCTGTGTTCCAATGACATGTTGTGTTAGCTAATCCAAGTTCATCATTTTAAAAGGCTAATTGATCATTAGAAAACCCTAGAAGGCCAGCATCCTGGAGTCTCCTCTTCACTGTTGATGTTGAGATTGGTGGAACACAGAAGTGATGGTTGCTGATAATGGGCCTATGTAGATATTCCATTAACAAAATCTGCTGTTTCCAGGTACAATAGTCATTTACAACATTAACAATGTCTACACTGTATTTCTGATCAATTTGATGTTATTTTAATGGACAAAAAAAAGTGTTTTCTTCTCAAAAACAAGGACATTTCTAAGTGACCCCAAACTTTTGACCGGTAGTATACATACATACATACATACATACATACATACATACATACATACATACATACATTACATGTCTTTAGTAGTGAAGTCATCCACTTTAACTACTGATGTACCTAAAGACAAGGTACAAAGTTTGTTGAACAGATTAATTTGACCGCTCGTATTGTTTCTGATAGTAAATATGTTGGGAGGGGAGGGATTAATATGATCAAATTTCCTAAAGATATACCAATTGTGCAGGTGTAATACCTCCATTTAAACCTATTTAGTCTTTGTTATTGACCAGTTTTTTTGGGGTGGGTCTTTTTCCTTCTCGTTTGGCGTGGGTTACTGGCCTTGTGACATCATGGGCTATTTGCAGTATTTCCTTATTTATTTGTAATTTGGCCTTGGAAAATTGTCATGAAAATAAAAGTTGTGATTGGTCTAAAAATGCCCATATGTTCATTCTGTTTCATTCATGGATTATACTGATTCTTTTTAATGTGGATATGCCTTTTTTGAATGAGAATGATTTTGATGTGTCTGTGCGTGTATGTTTAACATTCCCGGACAGAGTGGCTAACACAACGGCTTAATTCCAATCGTGTCATATGGCAACGAAGCCGCCGTTTGTGTGGGAGATGACTGTGGGATGCGTGATGAATTGACGTGGACATAACAAACCGTTCGGATGTGAGCTAGTCCATATCTACGGAGAACCAGACTAGCAGAAGTTAGGGCTTTATTCAATCCGTATCGCTGAAGCGTCATTTCCTGTTGAGCCGACTTCTGCAGTGCTTACCGCGAATGCAGGCTCCGCTATCGCAGGAACATTGCCTTGAAATTTAAATTGCGCTGTAACACTGAATTTCTGTGATATGGATTGAATAGAGTCCCAAGTTTCTCTCCACAGAATCAGAAGAAACTAAGGGCAGGGGCTGTATCCGGTTTTATCACATAACAGAACCACTGTTTCCTTCACTTGCTTTCAGGACCCCCCCGCCTGTCTGCACACTACTACACACCACACCATGACCTTCTGAAGCCCACCCACTCAGGCAGTATTCAAAATGTTGCCCTATTCCCTATATACAGCACTACTTTTGACCAGGGCACATAGGACTTTAGTCGAAAGTAGTGTGTATGGAATAGGGGCCCATTTGGGATACCAGCTGTCTTGAGAAGGACTGACTGGGGGAAATGAGTCTGTAACAGGAACATTCTCTGAGCATTAAGGAGCTGAGACAGAGGCCCTCTTCCACTGAGATGAAAAAAGACACTCGGAGTTCCCTCTCTACCAATTCAAAGGGCTTTATTGGCATAGGAAACGTGTACATTGCCAAAGCAAATGAAATACATAATAAACAAAAGTGAAATAAACAATCAGAAATGAACAGTAAACATTACTCACAAGTTTCAAAAGAATAGAGACATTTCAAATGTTATGACTATGTACAGTGTTGTAACAATGTGCAAATAGTTGAAGTATGAAAGGGGAAAATGAATACAATTTGTATTTACAGTGCAGTTTGTACTTCACTTTTGTTATGGCAACAGGTCTCAAATCTTGCTGCTGTTAACGCAAGATTTGTGACCTCTGAGGTGCGTGCCACTGTTATTATTAGGGGGGTACTTATATTTGTCCTGTTAAACACAAGTATGTAATGAAAATGTGTTTCTTGCATATCCCAACTCCTCTTGAGACACCTGCAGTGACTTCTCTTACACTCCATTCATTCCAACAGCATGAAACAGTCACAAGAAAGAATTGTGAGCAACAATAATAGTGGCCAAGGTGCAATACCGTCAACCAACCACAGGATGTCAGTCATGTACCCACGAATGGAAGAATGTCTCCTGTGAGTGTGGTAATACAGATGAGGTCAGAAGTTTACATACACTTAGGTTGGAGTCATTAAAACTCGTTTTTCAACCACTCCACAGATTTCTTGCTAACAAACTATAGTTTTGACAAGTCTGTTAGGACATCTACTTTGTGCATGACACAAGTCATTTTTCCTACTATTGTTTACAGAGATTATTTCAGTTATAATTCACTGTATCACAATTCCAGTGGGTCAGAAGTTTACATACACTAAGTTGACTGTGCCTTTAAACAGCTTGGAACATTCTAGAAAATGATGTCATGGCTTTAGAAGCTTCTGATAGGCTAATTGACATCATTTGAGTCAATTGGAGGTCTACCTGTGGATGTATTTCAAGGCATACCTTCAAACTCAGTGCCTCTTTGCTTGACATCATGGGAAAATCAAAAGAAATCAACCAAGACCTCAGAAGAAAACAATTGTAGACCTCCACAAGTCTGGTTCATCTTTGGGTGCAATTTCCAACCGCTTGAAGGTACCACGGTCATCTGTACAAACAATAGTACGCAAGTATAAACACCATAGGGTCACGCAGCCATCATACAGCTCAGGAAGGAGACGCGTTCTGTCTCCTAGAGATGAACGAACGTACTTTTGTGCGAAAAGTGCAAATCCATCCCAGAACAACAGCAAAGGACCTTGTGAAGATCCTGGAGGTAACAGGTACAAAAGGATCTATATCCACAGTAAAACGAGTCCTATATCGACATAATCTGAAAGGCCGCTCAGCAAGGAAGAAGCCACTGCTTCAAAACAGCCATAGAAAAGACAGAATACGGTTTGCAACTGCACATGGGGACAAAGATCATACTTTTTGGAGAAATGTCCTCTGGTTTGGCCATAATGACCTTGGTTATGTTTGGAGGAAAAAGGGGAGGCTTGCGAGCCAAAGAACACCATCCCAACCGTGAAGCACGGGGGTGGCAGCATCATGTTGTGGGGATGCTTTGCTGCAGGAGGGACTGGTGCACTTCACAAAATAGATGGCATCATGAAGTAGGAAAATTATGTAGATATATTGAAGCAACATCTCAAGATATCAGTCAGGAAGTTAAAGCCTGGTCGCAAATGGGTCTTCCAAATGAACAATGACCCCAAGCATACTTCCAAAGTTGTGGCAAAATGGCTTAAGGACAACAAAGTCAAGGGATTGGAGTGGCCATCAAAAAGCCCTGACCTCAATCCTATAAAAAATGTGTGGGCAGAACTGAAAAAGCATGTGTGAGCAAGAAGGCCTACAAACCTGACTCAGTTGCACCAGCTCTGTCAGGAGGAATGTGCCAAAATTCACCCAACTTATTGTGGGAAGCTTGTGGAAAGCTACCTGAAACGTTTGACCCAAGTTAAATAATTTAAAGGCAATGCTACCAAATACTAATTGAGTGTATGTAAACTTCTGACTCACTGGGAATGTGATGAAAGAAATAAAAGCTGAAATAAATCATTCTCTCTACTATTATTCTGACATTTCACATTAAAATAAAGTGGTGATCCTAACTGACCTAAGACAGAGAATTTTACTAGGATTAAATGTCAGGAATTGTGAAAAACTGAGTTCAAATGTATTTGGCTAAGGTGTATGTAAACATCCGACTTCAAATGTATCTACCAATACAACAAATATACACTAATAATTTTAAAAAACGAACAATAAATTGAGCAATATCAGAACAAGCAATGTCAGAGTCAAGAGTATGTGTACAGTACCAGTCAAAAGTTTGGACTTCTACTCATTCCAGGGTTGTTCTTTATTTTTACTATTTTCTACATTGTAGAATAATAGTAAAGACATCAAAACTATGAAATAACACATATGGAATCACGTAGTAACCAGAAAAGTGTTAAACAAATCAAAATATATTTTATATTTGAGATTCTTCAAAGTAGCCACCCTTTGCCTTGATGACAGCTTTGCACACTTGGTATTCACTCAACCAGCTTCATTTTAATCTATTTTTTTCACCTTTATTTAACCAGGTAGGACAGTTGAGAACAAGTTCTCATTTACAACTGCGACCTGGCCAAGAGAAAACAAAGCAGTGCGACACAAACAACAACACAGAGTTACACATGGAATAAACAAATGTACAGTCTAAAACACTATAAAAAAGTATATATACAGTGTGTGGAAATGAGGTAAGATTAGAGAGGTAAGGCAATAAATAGGCCATAGTGGCGAAATAATTACAATTTAGCAATTTTACACTGGAGTGTTAGATGTGCAGAAGATGAATGTGCAAGTAGAGATACTGGGGTGCAAAGGAGCAAAAAATATGGGGATGAGGTAGTTGGGTTGGCTATTTACAGATGGGCTATGTACAGGTGCAATGATCTGTAAGCTGCTCTGACAGCTGATGCTTAAAGTTAGTGAGGGAAATATGTCTCCAGCTTCAGTTATTTTTGCAATTTGTTCTAGTCATTGGCAGCAGAGAACTGGAAGGAAAGGCGGCCAAAGGAAGAATTGGCTTTGGGGATGACCAGTGAAATATACCTGCTGGAGCGCGTGCTATGTGCGGGTGCTGCTATGGTGACCAGTGAGCTGAGATAAGGTGGGGCTTTACCTAGCAAAGACTTATAGATGACCTGGAGCCAATGGGTTTGGCGACGAATATGAAGCGAGGGCCAGCCAACGAGAACATACAGGTCTCAGTAGTGGGTAGTATATGGGGCTTTGGTGACAAAACGGATGGCACTGTGATAGACTGCATCTATCACAGTGTTGGAGGCTATTGTGTAAATGACATCGCCGAAGTCAAGGATCGGTAGGTTAGTCAGTTTTACGAGGGTATGTTTGTTAGCATGAGTGAAGGATACTTTGTTGCGAAATAGGAAGTCGATTCTATATTTTATTTGGGATTGGAGATGCTTAATGTGAGTCTGGAAGGAGAGTTCAGTCTAACCAGACATCTAGGTATTTGTAGTTGTCCGGGCAGGTGCGGGCAGCGATCGGTTGAAGAGTATGCATTTAGTTTTACTTGCATTTAAGAGCAGTTGGAGGCCTCCAGAAGGAGAGTTGTATGGCATTGAAGCTTGTCTGGAGGTTAGTTAACACAGTGTCCAAAGAAGGGCCAGAAGTGGATCAGAGAATCACCAGAAGCAAGAGCGACATCATTGATGCATACAGAGAAAAGAGTCGGCCTGAGAATTGAACCCTGTGGCACCCCCATAGAGACTGCCAGAGGTTCGGACAACAGGACCTCCGATTTGACACACTGAACTCTGAGAAGTAGTTGGTGAACCAGGCGAGGCAGTCATTTGAGAAACCAAGGCGGTAGTCACCTGGAATGCATTTCAATTAACAGCTATGCCTTATTAAAAGTACATTTGTGGAATTTATTTCCTTAATGTGTTTGTGTTGTGACAAGGTAGGGGTGGAATACAGAAGATAGCCCTATTTGGTAAAAGACCAAGTCCATATTATGGCAAGAACAGCTCAAATAAGCAATGAGAAACGACCGTTATGAAGGTCAGTCAATGCGGAACATTGAAACTTTGAAAGTTTCTTCAAGTGCAGTCGCAAAAACCATCAAGTGCTATGATGAAACTGGCACTCATGAGGACCACCACAGGAAAGGAAGACTCAGAGTTACCTCTGCTGCAGAGGATAAGTTCGTTAGAGTTACCAGCCTCAGAAATCGGCAAATAACTGCACCTCAGATTGCAGCCCAAATAAATGCTTCAAGTAACAGACACAACATCAACGGGTCAGAGGAGACCGCATGAAGCTAGCCTTCATAATCAATCAAAATCATCAGTGCTTTGCTGGTGACACTGTGATATATTTAGAATTTAAGGCACACTTAACCAGCATGGCTACCACAGCATTCTACAGCGATACGCCTTCCCCACTGGTTTGCGCTTAGTGGGACTGTCATTTGATTTTCAACACGACAATGACCCAAAACACACCTCAGGTTGTGTAAGGGCTATTTGACCAAGAAGAAGAGTGATGGAATGCTGCATCAGATGGCCTGTCCTCCACAATCACCTGACCTCAACCCAGTGGAGATGGTTAGGGATGAGTTGGACTGCAGAGTGAAGGAAAAGCAGCCAACAAGTGCTCAGCATATGTGGGAAGTCCTTTAAGACTGTTGGAAAAGCATTCCTTATGAAGCTTGTTGAGAGAATGCCAAGAGTGTGCAAAGCTGTCATCAATGCAAAGGGTGGCTACTTTGAAGAATCTAAATATAAAATATGTTTTATTTGTTTAACATTTTTCTGGTCACTACAGGATTCCATATGTGCTATTTCATAGTTTTGATGTCTTCACTATTATTGTACAGTGTAGAAAATAATAAAAATAAAGAAAAACCCTTGAATGAGTATGTGTGTCCAAACTTTTGACTGGTCCTGTATATGTGTGTGTATACAGGTTATAGACAGTATGGACAATCAGTATATTCATAGAAAAGCTGTGTACAGCAGTAGTTACAGTTGAAGTCGGAAGTTTACATACACATTAGCCAAATACATTTAAACTCAGTTTTTCATAATTCCTGACATTTAATCCTAGTAGAAATTCCCTATCTTAGGTCAGTTAGGATCACCACCTTATTTTAAGAATGTGAAATGTCAGAATAATTGTGGAGAGAATGATTTATTTCAGCTTTCATTTATTTCATCACATTCCCAGTTGGTCAGAAGTTTACATACACTCAATTAGTATTTGGTAGCATTGCCTTTAAATTGTTTAAGTTGGGTCAAACGTTTTGGGGAGCCTTCCACAAGCTTCCCACAATAAGTTGGGTGAATTTTGGCCCATTCCTCCTGACAGAGCTGGTGTAACTGAGTCAGGTTTGTAGGCCTCCTTGCTCGCACACACTTTTTCAGTTCTGCACACACATTTTCTATAGGATTGAGGTCAGGGCTTTGTGATGGCCACTCCAATACCTTGACTTTGTTGACCTTAAGCCATTTTGCCACAACTTTGGAAGTATGCTAGGGGTTGCTTCAATATATCCACATAATTGTCCTTCCTCATGATATCTATTTTGTGAATTGCACCAGTCCTTCCTGCAACAAAGCACCCCCATAACATGATGCTGCCACCTCCGTGCTTCACGGTTGGGATGGTGTTCTGCGGCTTGCAAGCCTCCCCCTTTTTCCTCCAAACATAATGATGGTCATTATGGCCAAACGGTTCTATTTTTGTTTAATCAAACCAGAGAACATTTCTCTAAAAAGTACGATCTTTGTGCCCATGTGCAGTTGCAAACCGTAGTCTGGCTTTTTTTTATGGCGGTTTTGGAGCAGTGGCTTCTTCCTTGCTAAGCGGCCTTTCAGGTTATGTCGATATAGGACTCGTTTTACTGTGGATATAGATAATTTTGTACCTGTTTCCTCCAGCGTCTTTACAAGGTCCTTTGCTGTTGTTCTGGGATTGATTTGCACTTCTCGCACCAAAGTACGTTCGTTCATCTCTAGGAGACAGAATGCGTCTCCTTCCTGAGCGGTATGACGACTGCATTGTCCCATGGTGTTTATACTTGCATACTATTGTTTGTACAGATGAACGTACTACCTTCAGTCGTTTGGAAATTGCTCCCAGGGATGAACCAGAGTTGTGGAAGTCTACAATTATTTTCTGAGGTCTTGGCTGATGTCTTTTGATTTTCCCATGATGTCAAGCAAAGAGGCACTGAGTTTGAAGGTAGGCCTTGAAATACATCCACAGGTGCACCTCCAATTGACTCAAATGATGTCAATTAGCCTATCAGAAGCTTCTAAAGCCATGACATAATTTTCTGGAATTTTCCAAGCTTTTTAAAGGCACAGTCAACTAAGTGTATGTAAACTTCTGACCAACTGGAATTGTGATACAGTGAATTAAGTGAAATAATATGTCTGTAAACAATTGTTGGAAAAATGACTTGTGTCATGCACAAAGTAGATGTCTTAACCGACTTGCCAAAACTATAGTTTGTTAACAAGAAATTTGTGGAGAGGTTGAAAAACAAGTTTTTCCAACCTAAGTGTATGTAAACTTCCGACTTCAACTGTACTTACCAGTGTCGTCTGTTGGAGTATAAATATATACTGCTCAAAAAAATAAAGGGAACACTTAAACAACACAATGTAACTCCAAGTCAATCACACTTCTGTGAAATCAAACTGTCCACTTAGGAAGCAACACTGATCGACAATAAATTTCACATGCTGTTGTGCAAATGGAATAGACAACAGGTGGATATTATAGGCAATTAGCAAGACACCCCCAATAAAGGAGAGGTTCTGCAGGTGGTAACCACAGACCACTTCTCAGTTCCTATGCTTCCTGGCTGATGTTTTGGTCACTTTTGAATGCTGGCGGTGCTTTCACTCTAGTGGTAGCATGAGACGGAGTCTACAACCCACACAAGTGGCTCAGGTAGTGCAGCTCATCCAGGATGGCACATCAATGCGAACTGTGGCACGAAGGTTTGCTGTGTCTGTCAGCGTAGTGTCCAGAGCATGGAGGCGCTACCAGGAGACAGGCCAGTACATCAGGAGACATGGAGGAGGCCGTAGGAGGGCAACAACCCAGCAGCAGGACCGCTACCTCCGCCTTTGTGCAAGGAGGAGCACTGCCAGAGCCCTGCAAAATGACCTCCAGCAGGCCACAAATGTGCATGTGTCTGCTCAAACGATCAGAAACAGACTCCATGAGGCTGCTATGAGGGCCCGACGTCCACAGGTGGGGGTTGTGCTTACAGCCCAACACCGTGCAGGACGTTTGGCATTTGCCAGAGAACACCAAGATTGGCAAATTCGCCACTGGCGCCCTGTGCTCTTCACAGATGAAAGCAGGTTCACACTGAGCACATGTGACAGTCTGGAGACGCCGTGGAGAACGTTCTGCTGCCTGCAACATCCTCCATCATGACTGGTTTGGCGGTGGGTCAGTCATGGTGTGGGGTGGCATTTCTTTGGGGGGCCGCACAGCCCTCCATGTGCTCGCCAGAGGTAGCCTGACTGCCATTAGGTACCGAGATGAGATCCTCAGACCCCTTGTGAGACCCTATGCTGGTGCGGTTGGCCCTGGGTTCCTCCTAATGCAAGACAATGCTAGACCTCATGTGGCTGGAGTGTGTCAGCAGTTCCTGCAAGAGGTTAGACATTGATGCTATGGACTGGCCCGCCCGTTCCCCAGACCTGAATCCAATTGAGCACATTTGGGACATCATGTCTCGCTCCATCCACCAACGCCACGTTGCACCACAGACTGTCCAGGAGTTGGCGGATGCTTTAGTCCAGGTCTGGGAGGAGATCCCTCAGGAGACCATCCGCCACCTCATCAGGAGCATGTCCAGGCGTTGTAGGGAGGTCATATAGGCACGTGGAGGCCACACACACTACTGAGCCTCATTTTGACTTGCTTTAAGGACATTACATCAAAGTTGGATCAGCCTGTAGTGTGGTTTTCCACTTTAATTTTGAGTGTGACTCCAAATCCAGACCTCCATGGGTTGATAAATTGGATTTCCATTGATTATTTTTGTGTGATTTTGTTGTCAGCACATTCAACTATGTAAAGATAAAAGTATTTAATAAGATTATTTCATTCATTCAGATCTAGGATGTGTTATTTTAGTGTTCCCTTTATTTTTTTGAGCAGTGTATTTTCACTGATTGAAGGAGGGAAACATGCTTGTCCATGAACAGCGTGTCTCTGTAAAAGGATGCTGCTCATTCGTGGGTTGCTGCTCATTCGTGGGTTGCAACCCAAATGCCACCCTATTCTTGATATAGTGCACTACTTCTGACCTGAGGCCTGAATAGGGTGCCAATTGGGACACATATATTTTGTTTGTTGTTATCAGCAGTTCAGACATAAATCCCTATTGACATCTGAAGTCTATACGCACCCATCACACCCCTAAGCACAGGGTGGCATTAAATAGCCACAAAACAGAAAAAGTCTTACCAAAACGTGGAGGCCCTACCTGCATTTGTCCAATGAGAACCCAATGTTTTCATTTTTGGTTGCAAACCGCTTGCAAAAATGAATACAACCCAGCTTTCCCTTCTACGACAGGGGTGAAGTTTCGCCTACATTCAGGATCAGCTTGCTCTTCCCCAATCCTAACCTTAAAGTGCAGTCAAAAATGTGATTTGCCTGTGTTTTATATGCACTCAGTAGCCAGTCTATTAGGTACACCCATCTAGTACCAAGTCGGACCCCCTTTGCCTCCAGAACAGCCTGCATTCTTTGGGGGATGGAAACATTGCTCAGTTGGTATCAAGGGACTAACATGTGCCAGGAAAACATTCCCCACACCATTGCACCACCGCCACAAGCCTGTACTGTTGACAACAGGCAGGATGTGGCCATGGACTCATGTTGCTTACGCCAAATCCTGACTCTGCCATCAGCATGACTCAACAGGAACCGGGATTCATCAGACCAGGTGGTGTTTTTCCTCTCCTCAATTGTCCAGTGTTGGTGATCGCGTGTCCACTGGAGCCGCTTCTTCTGGTTTTTATCTGATAGGAGTGGATCCCGGTGTGGTCGTCTGCTGCAAATAGCCCATCTGTGACAAGGACCGACAACTTGTGCATTCCGAGATGCCGTTCTACTGCGCCGTTATTTGCTTGTTTGTGGCCCACCCGTTAGCTTGCACGATTCTTAACAATCTCTTTCGACCTCTTATTAACGAGCTGTTTTCGCCCACAATACTGCCGCTGACTGGATGTTTTTTTGTTGGTCGCATCGTTCTCGGTAAAACCCTAGACACTGTCGTGAGTGAAAAGCCCAGGAGGCCGGCCGTTTCTGAGATACTGGAACTGGCGCGTCAGGCACCGACGATCATACCACGCTCAATGCAGATCAGCCTGCTTTATATAGCAAGCCACGACCACGTGACTCACTGTCTGTAAGAGCAAACCATTTTCACTAAACTGGCCACTGACTGTATACAGTGCATTCGGAAAGTATTCAGACCCCTTCAATTTGTCCACATTTTGTTACATAGCAGCCTTAATATAAAATTAAATAATTTATTCCCCTCAATCCGGACTAGTCTCCCAGTCCCTGCCGCTGTAAAAAATCCCCACAGCATGATGCTGCCACCACCATGCTTCACCTTACGGATGGTATTGGCCAGGTGGTGAGCGGTGCCTGGTTTCCTCCAGACGTGACGCATGGGATTCAGGCCGACTTGATCCATCTTTTGTCTCATGGTCTGATAGGCCTGTCATGTGCTTTTTACTGAGGGGTGGCTTCCGTCGGGCCACTCTACCATTGAGGCCTGATTGGTGGAGTGCTGCAGAGGGGGTGGTTCTTCTGGAAGGTTCTCCCATCTCCACAGAGGAACTCTGGCACTCTGTCAGAGTGACTATCAGTCTGGGCGGCCAGCTCTAGGAAGAGAATTGGTGGTCTAAACTTCTTTCATTTAATAATGATGGAGGCCACTGTTCTAGGGGACCTTCCTCTCTCGAAGCTCTAAAGACAATTCCTTCAACCTCATGGCTTGGTTTTTGCTCTGACATGTACTGTCAACTGTGGGACCTTATGCAGGCGTGGGCAATTCCAGTCCTCGAGGGCCTTGTTTGAATTTACCACAGGTAGACTCCAATGAAGTTGTAGAAACATCTCCAAGGATGATCAAATATGATGCACCTGAGCTCAATTTTGAGTCTCATAGCAAAGGGTTTGAATTCTTATGTAAATAATTTCTAAAAACCTGTTTTCGCTTTGTCATTATGGGTTATTGTGTGTAGATTGATGAGGGGAAAAAAATATTTTATCCATTTTAGAACAAGGCTGTAATGTAAGAAAAGTCAACGCCTCTGAATACTTTCCGAATGCACTATATTTCCACACTAAGGTTGGAATGTGAAATTGCAAAAATTATGATCATGCTCTTTTAGTGTAAGAGCTGTTTGAAAAAAACGCCTGGAATTTCAGACTGTTTTGGCGGGTTGGAGTTTTGTCCTGCCTGGTGACATCACTAGACGGTAAATTAGGTAATAGACCAATAAGAGTTCCAACCCTCTCACAAAAACAGCTAGTTTTCCCCTCCCCACTCAGACCACGCCCACAGTCCTAACAAAATTATTGAGTGAGAAATTGCTCTTTGCTAAGAAGCCATTTCTTTTTGACCATATTAATTGAAAAACAAACACAGTAAGGTACTTAAATGGATTCTCCAGTACTTTGTATATTTCTTTTAGCCAGTGGTTCTGAAAGTAACCAAAAGTGGTCCCTGCAAATTCCACTGTCATTGCTCCCTCTCACTCTGCTTTGTGTACATGATTTGCCTCTTGCTAGCGCTTACATATATGGCAAGGGGCTGAAGCTCATAGGTCCAACCAAAATTGCTAGGGAGCTGGCCCACGTGGGGGGAAATGGCACAGCACAGCTTCCAGAAAAACAGTTCCTTTCAAACTAAGGATTTGGTGGCTAATTGATGTAACAGTAAATCTGCTCATAGATTATACATATATGAACTATTGATGCGCAGGTTAACTCATAACCTGCAGTTACATCCACCGGGACGGATGGGTTTAGGGTCATTAAAGTGTGGATGAAGGGCGGGTGTGTTGAATAAAGAGAAAATACCTTTAAAAAAATCCATAAATGTATCATTCTTGTGCAATTTATATCTATAGGCTACATGGAGGTTTTTATTTCTTTTTAGGCTATCTGGCATCAGTACGTAAGCCTAAGCTTTAGGGTCTAACTGTACACGCACCAAATAGTCTACACACCGATCGCCAAATGCTTTGGAAACAGGCAGGATAAATTTAGCACTCCACGGAGGCAAAAAATACAGTTTAATTCAACTACAGAAATGCTGCGAAATGGAGAGCTGAAAATAAAGAGAAGCAATGGCCAGAAAAGTAATGTTTGGGAAAGATTTGGTGAAGTTGTAAAAGGAGGATGATAGCAGTGTTGTGTGTGATTGTGAGGCGCTATAAAAAACAAAAAAGTTACTTCAAATAGGGAAGTTCAAGGCAACTGTAGCCCACTGTTCAGATGAGTAAAATGGAAAATTAAATCTGGACACTGACTGTAGGTCTATAACCTCACATACTGTAGCCTATATTTTAACTCCTGCAGAGTTAAGCATATCTTGTAGTAAAATGATACACAAAATGTAGTCAAAATTTTCACTTGGGAACAGGAATGGAGAAATAATTTCTCTTTCAGCATCTTGAGAGAATGCGAATGCTCAGTTAGATACCATCTGTAGAGGTGCCCACTATCAGCATCATAAAATCTGATAATATTTCAGCCACAAAATATGCATCCAAGCCAAACTGAAATCTTATTAGAAACATTTTGGGTAGTTTTCACAGCTTTCTTTTGCCTTACACCCAGTCAAAAGGATGTTATTTGGACATTTTGAACAGAAAATAAAAACGGTAAAGTTATTAAGCCATGAAAGATAACTTTACCAGTCAACTAGTTTGAAGCATTAATTCATGACAATCTGGTGAGCAAGGGCAACATGACAGAGTAGAAGCTGCATGTATACAATTATAGACAAGTTGCCTAAACAAATAGCCTACCAAAATGTTGGAAATCATAAGCAGAAACATCTAAACCAGGCAAAACAAAAGATCCTACATCCCATAAAACATTTTTTTTAAAACACTACACTGTCTTTGACTGAAGCCTACAAAGCATTTTCTATATTATCGGGTTAGGGTTGGGTCTCAGATTTCCACATATAGCCAGGCGGTTATGGATGGGTTATAAGCAACAAAGACACATCCAGCCCAAAGTGGGAGGTTTAAAAAAATACTTGGGTCACCAAAGTTCCAGAGCATGTCTTTAATTGATACCCAGAAATGATTTGATATGGAGATAACTGCTGCATTACTAGGGGAAATATGCCATTTAGCAGACCCTTTACACAAAGCAACTTAGTCAAGCGTGCATACATTTTTACGTATGGGTGGCCCCAGGAATCGCCATGCTCTACCAACAGCGAGAGGACCAGATAACCCTAGATGCTTAACTTCACCCTACTCTTTCCCATTCTACTATGACCACAACATGGAACAATGGGACGAGACAAAAAAATACAAAACAAGATACATGCTGGTCCAAACACATAATGCCCTGGGTTTTATTTTTTGTGAGAAGATAATTTTTCATTTTGTGGATAAAAAAAAAAAAAAAATTGATCAATTATGCCATTGGAATGGGCATTCATATTGGTGGTACAACAACAACTAACTCGTAGCCTTGTTTAGTACCGTACTCTTCACAGAAGAGAGCTCGTATTTCCAAAGGAAGGCACCCGATACTTGTGGTTCATCTTGGCCTCGCAGCGTTCTGGAGAATTATTATTCTAAAAGCAAAGAAATCTGCCTTTTTATACATGTTTTCTTCTGTTATGTATAAACTGGAATGATACATGTAATCAAGATGTTACTACATTCCTCTACCCGATCGCATTTCATCAACAAGTAACAAAATAATGAAGTCTTTCAATAAGGAACATTCAAAAACGGAAGGGGGATACAAAAATAATTACATTTTTCACAAAATAATTGGGGAAGGGGTCTTAAAAAAAAGGTACTGATGTGGAAAAAAAACCAGAGACCTAAATCATATAAAAGCAGCATTCATCGAAACAAAAATAGTGCTTAGATTAGTCAGAAGCAGCAGTGACTTCTAGGAACAGACTTCATTCCCATTGTGTTACTTTGTCCCATGAACAATTTAAAATGGAAGATCTTAAGTGATTACCCTCTGACTGACAAACCGATGCCTTAAATCCACACCCACCAACTCTGTATGAATGCATGTCACCATTTGTTTCCACATGATACAACGAACCAACAATCAGGAATCTTAATCTTAATGTGAGGACCCCCTAGTTATGTTCACACTATATTATATAGAATATATAATACAGAGAAGTTCATAGCTACCTAAACCCAGACTACAGCACGGGAACCAATGAGGGTACAGTGAACAAAAAAAAAAAACATTTAAAAAAACTAACAAAACGTAGAAAGAAGAAAAAAACTGTAAACACGGCACAATAAATAGATAAAACAGCAGGTTCCACACCATGCACTGACGTGATGACACTGTTGTACAACTCACACCCACCTCACACTCGAACCAGTTGCAGTTTGTCTTTTTAATTTTTTTTTTTATCCCAAGTGCAAAACATCAAATGAACAATTTCCGTATTCAAGTAACATTATATACAGGGGGGGATTACAAATATCTGGTACTGTACATATAATTGCCATATTCATAATTACAGATGTTGATATTTCTTATCAACAGTAACAAATAGGAAATGAAAAAAAGTACGAGACGACCATTGCAATTAAGTCCCAACCGTCACCATGGAGACAGCGTTGTATGCTGTGTGCGCATTCCACTACCCCTTCCTTGCATTCACAACTCAACGATGCATAGCACCTAAATGAGTTCCCGGGTGAGCCCACAGTCCCGTCCGTGTTCCGAGGTCACGTGACCTCCATAGCCACTGTGTTGTCCGAAATGCTGTTTAGTGCTGGCTTTTCTTGATCCTGATTTTCCCTGGAGGCAAGTGGAGAGAATATGTACAAATCAATCAGACACTGTTCAGTAATATCTACATCAATATTGACTCAGACGGACTCAGGTAAAGTTCCTGAATCAGCAGTTTAAGCTACGGCTGTCTGAACACTGTGTAATGGTCAATTTCTATACTCTTAATCTGTGTCCCAAATGGACCCTATTCCCTATATAGCGTACTACTTCAGACAAGAGCCCCAGAGCCCTGGTGAATAGTGCACTATAAAAAGGGAGTAGGGTGCCATTTGGAAAAACAGACACCCATCCTGTTCCTCCCCCTCTCTCACCTTGGCACCAGGTCCATCGACGGGGTGTTTGTGGAGACCTTAGGCATTTGACAGTTAGCGGTGGCAGCCAGCTTTAAGGCAGATGACACGGCAACGGGAGCGTGGCTTAGCGTCCGGGGTATGTGGCGCTTGGTGAGGAGTCCCCCGGGGGAGGACATGCTCAGACGGAGGTTGTTGTTGTTCCCCATCAGGACCTGAGTGGTGGTGGAGTTGGCGTGGGTGGTGCCGTTGTTGCTGGGCAACAGGAAGGGGAAGGAGGGGGTAGTGGTGGTCAGAGGGCTAGGGGTGGAGGCGGGGGCTGCAGGCGACGGGGATGCTGTGCTAGTGAGGTGAAAGCCCTTGTAGACACCTGTAGGAAGGGAAGACAGAAAACAAAAATCACTTCATGTGCATGGTCCTAGCAGAAGCTATACAAGCAGTTTCCCCTTTGATCAGTTCCAACCTTTTACGTTTGCTTCTGTGAAAGCCCTGCATTTAATTCGAAACGCACTTGCACATCTGCGGTTACTTGTTGCAGGTGCGTGGGAATAATTTGATGATATCTTGAAAGAAAAACTTGCACACTGCGCTTTACCGGATTCACTTGTGTTTATTTATCTTATATACCGCGCCTCATGGACTTTGTCAGAGCGTTCAAAGTCCTATGTGCAATGTGCAATTTTCTCTTCTCTTTGATGCTCTGCTTTAAAAAAAGTGTATTTATTTAACCTGTTAAGGCATTACCCTTCTTTTACAATAACCACCTGACCACAACAAATGCTTGGGTGCAGTGTTAACCTGAGGGTGGAAGGACCCCGTTGACCCCGCTGCCCGGTCCACCCTCATCCTTGGTCTTCAAGGCCAGCAGCTGGTCTGTCGTCACCAGGGCAGAGGCAGCAAACTGGGCACTGGCACAATCTAACGTCTTGGACACCAAAACCTGGTAGAGGAGAACAATGTATTAACACCATGCTGAAAAGACAAACAGATAGACAGAGAGAGAGAGAGGTCATAGGGCTGTATCAAACATCTCAGAGGAGGAGTGCTGATCTAGGACCAGGTCCCTCCTATCCACTGAATCTTATTCATTATGATCTAAAAAGGCAAAACGGATCTTGGATCAGCGCTCGTATTCTGAGCCACTGAGAATAACAGCCCAGGTCAGAGAGCGGGCTAACTAACCTGCGTGCTATTGGTAGTGGTAGTGGTGCTGTTGGCTTGCAGTTGGATCTGCTCCAGCTGCTGTTTCTGCATCAAGGCCAGCTGCTCCTGATGCTGCTGGTATTGTTGGGTGGTAAAAGCTGCAGGAGACACAGAGAGGAGAACAGGTCACACACGGACCGGTCACATCAATTTGGGATGCATCCCAAAATGGCACCCTATTAGGAAAGTATTCAAACCCCATGAGTTTTTCCCTTTTTTGTTACAGCACAGCCTTCTTCTAAAATTGATTAAATTGTCACCCCCACTCAATCTACACACAATACCCCATAATGACAAAGCAAAAACATTACATTTTATTTTAGCAAATGTATTAAAAAAAATGAAATATCACATTTACATAACTATTCAGACCCTTCACTCAGTACTTTGTTGAAGCACATTTGTCAGTGATTACAGCCTCAAGTCTTCTTGGGTATGATGCTACAAGCTTGGCACATCTGTATTTGGGGAGCTTCTCCCATTCCACTCTGCAGATCCTCTCAAGCTCAGTCTGGGTGGGAAGCCACGCTGCACAGCTATTTTCAGGTCTCTCCAGAGATGTTCAAATCAGGTTCCAGTCTGGGCCACTCATGGACATTGAGACTTTTGTCCCAAAGCCACTCCTGCGTTGTCTTGGCTGTGTGCTTAGAGTCGTTGTCTTGCTGGACGGTGAACCTTCACCCCAGTCTGAGGTCCTGAATGCTCTGGGGCAGGTTTTCATCAAGGATCTCTGTACTTTGCTCCGTTCATCTTTTCCTTTATCCTGACTAGTCTCCCAGTCCCTGCCGCTGAAAAACATCCCCACAGTATGATGCTGCCACCACCATGCTTCACCGTAGGGATGGTGCCAGGCTTTACTTGGCTCATCGAGCTCTAACGACTCCTTGTGACGGGCCGGGCGCCTGCAGGCTAACCTCGGGCATCAGGTAAACTGTGTTTCCTCTGACACATTGGTGCGGCTGGCTTCTGGGTTAAGCGGGCGGGTATTAAGAAGCGCGGTTAGGCTGGTCATGTTTCGGAGCTCGCATGACTCGACCTTCGCCTCCCGAGCCCGTTGGGTTGCAGCAATGAGACAAGATTGAAATTGGGGAGAAGGGGGTAAAAGATAAAACAAATGGGAGGCCACAGTGTTCTTGGGGACCTTCAATGCTGCAGAAATGTTTTGGTAACCTTTTAGGGCTAGGGGGCAGTATTTTCACTTTTGGATGAAAAGCGTGCCCAGAGTAAACAGCCTAATACTCCGGCCCAGAGTCAAATATTTGCAAATGATTACTAGATTTGGATAGAAAACTCTAAAGTTTCCAAAACGGTTTGAATGATGTCTGTGAGTATAACATAACTCATATGGCAGGCAAAAACCTGAGAGAAATCCAACCAGGAAATGAAATTCTGGTTCCTGTAGTTTTCTCAAGTCCTTGCCCTTCTGACACACAGTGAGTTAGGACTCAAATAGCACTTCCTAAGGCTTCCACTAGATGTCAACAGTCTTAGAAAGTTGTTTGAGCCTTTTGCGGTAAACACAGACCGAAGGAGAACGCTGGGAGCAGGTGACCAGAAAAACACTTCAGTTCATAGGGTGCGTTCACGTTAGAAGGGACCTGCGTTCCAAAACGTTTTTGAAGACAATGCATGGGTCCGGTTGGAATATTATTCAAGTTTAAAATGGCCCTAAAGATTGATGCTATACAACGTTTGACATGTTTGAACGAACGTAAATAGTATTTTTATTTTATTTATTTTTTTACTTTTCGTCGTGAAGGTTTTCTTGCGCGCCCTACATTTTGAGTAGCCTACTGAACGCGCAAACAACATGGAGTTATTTGGACATAAATTATGAACTTTATCTAACAAAACAACATTTATTGTGGACCTGGGATTCCTGGAAGTGCCTTCTGATTAAGATTATTAAAGGTAAGTGAATATTTCTTATGCTATTTATGCGTTTAGATGACTCCAAGATGGCCGGTGTCTATAATTGCCTGCTGTTTTTTTCTGAGCACAGTACTCAGATTATTGCAAAGTGTGCTCTCCCAGTAAAGTTATTTTGAAATCTGTCAACGCGATTGCATTCAGGAGATGTTAATCTATAATTCTTTGAATAACAGTTTAATATTTTATCAACGTTTATAATGAGTAATTGTGTAATTTGTTGTGCCGATTCACCGGCAGTTTGAGGACATTTTTTTTCTGAACATCACGCGCCAATGTAAAATGCTGTTTTTGGATATAAATATGAACTTGATAGAACAAAAAATGCATGTATTGTCTAACAATGTCCTAGGAGTGTCATCTGATGAAGATCGTCAAAGGTTAGTGCATCATTTTAGCTGGTTTTGTGCTTTTGGACGGCTACCGTTGCTTTGAAAATGCTAAGAAAATGGCTGTATTGTTGTTTGGCTGTGGTGGTATCCTAACATAATCTAATGTTTTGCTTTAGCTGTAAAGCCTTTTTGAAATCGGACAACTTGGTTGGATTCAGGAGATGGTTATCTATAAAATGGTGTAAAATAGTTGCATGTTTGAGAAAGTTGAATTATGACATTTTGTTGTTTTTGAATATGGCGCTCTGATTTTTCACTGGCTGTTGAATAGTGTGAACCGTGGGTGGGACGCTTGCTCTGACATGCACTGTCAACTGCGGGACCTAAAAACCTGTTTTCGCTTTGTCATTATGGGGTATTGTGTGTAGATTGATGAGGACATTTTATTTAATTAATTTTAGAATAAGGCTGTAATGTAACAAAATGTGGAGAAATTCAAGGGGTCTGAATACTTTCCCAAGGCATTTAGAGCGCAATTCCTTTACCAAGGCCCATCTATGCACTACAGGGCTCAACATTTTACGCTCGTCCTCTTGCTGGACAAAAACAATATTAGATTTAAGTTGTCCATTCGAAAGGACAAGTAAAAAAAAAAATAAAAAAAAAATCTAATAAATGTTTCATGTACACATTGGCTACAGCCTCATGTCCAAACTGATGCTGACAGGAGGGAGGCGCAAGAAAATGTAGCCAAACTTTAAATGAGACTTTTAATTACATAAACATAGGCTAACGCCAGTCATGTTTGACAAATATAATGAAGGATAATTAACATTAACGTCGAAAGCAGGGGTGGGCAATTCCAGTCCTCGAGGGCCTGATTGGGGTCACAGTTTTGCCCCAGCTAACACACCTGACTCCAATAATCACCTGATCGTGATCTTCAGTTTAACATGCAATTTGATTAATCAGCTGTGTTTGCTAGGGATGGAGAAAAAGTGTGACACCAAATCAGGCCCTGGAGGAGTTGCCCACCCCTGGTCTAAAGGCTTGATTCTGTTGACATATGAGGCACAGTGCGTTCAGACCAAATGGTCACAAGACCGGAGAGTGAAGGACAATGCCTATTGCGCACCGCACATTACCCACCTTGAATCTGAGCGCAGGCAGTCAAGCATTCTGAAACGATTTAACCATAAACTTAATTGTTTTAAACCGCAATGTTTTATATCATTTTATGAAGCACGTCTTAGCTTGTTTCAAAGTAGCCTAGCCTAAATACGACTACAGAAATGTTGAGGGAATTTTATAAATACTTAATGCCACTTTAACCAAAATTTCTCATGTTCCTAGTCATATTAGTAACCCATGCTGGTTGATGCATCTTTAGATCTCTCAATTTCTAAAACAGATGATTTCATCTGTCACATGATCATGCTCACGCGTGCTGTGCACTTTTGAGAACGGCGTTTTCCCGCTACTGCATTTTGGACAATGCACACGTATCCTATAGCCATGTGTGAATTGACGAGCTTATAATATGAAGAAATAAAGCTATCAACATTTTAAGCTAAACTCTGATCTGTTGCATCAATGCTTTTGCAAAAAAAAAAAAAAAAAAGTGCAGTGGTTGTATGAATTTTGGATCTGTCGTCCCAGTCTGTTTTACCCTAGAAATATTTAATCGGCCCAGGGACGACGGGACGCCCTTAAATTCGAGGCCTGGAGGGGGGATAAAAAGTATTTGGTAGTAATTGTAATGTTGCAATATTTCATAGGCTCCCAAGGGTGGCTAACTATCCCCTAGTCTAGGAGAAGCTTTAAAAAGGGGAGTGTTGTATTTTGAGACAGGCTTGAATAAGCAAAGAAGAGTGTATTCTACATTTCTTGTAAAAAAGATAATGCATTTTATTTTGTAAAGTGGCATCCTTGCATCATACAATGCGCTTTTGGACAAATAAAATACAAATCTGTCCTACTTGTCCAAGTGGCTAAAGGTTAATGCCCTGCATTATAAGGAATAGGGTGCCGTTTGGATGCAGCCTGTGGGGGACGTAATAGCCAGGAGTGTTAAGGGACTAGGGGGAAGGGCAGAAGACAGAGCCTGGCTGAAGGTCCATCCCGTGGCTTTAACGCTCACTGAGGCCCCGAGCTGAGATACACACAGCTGTGGTCAGCAGCAAGTCTGTGTTCTGCCCTCTCAGCACTGACCCTTTCCGCCGAGGGGTTAAGATCAGGTCATCCAAGCACCACAAACACCACATTTCCCTATAGGACAATAAAGTATTTGATCATTCACCCACACGGTACCATAAAAATCTGTTCATCTTTAAAACCAAAGCCATCCAATAGCAACAAATCTCTTCCCAATCACTCAACTGACATGTAATGAAAATTCTGGAAGAAATCAATAGGCTGACATTTCAGAGGGTTTTTTGGATTAAAATGGGGTTTAGGCTGACAGAATATTTTAGAGGCCCTCCTGTTGGCCACAGGAGCACATTTCCTGCAATTCCACACATTTTGCCACATGGCGAAAATACCATTTTACAGTTTCAAAGCTAATTTCCTGCTATTCTACACATTTTACCATGGCTTACGCTATTCCGAGTGACTGAAACATAACACCCATGCCATGACAAAAATAAGATTCTCCCTGACTGTTCAGCTTTTATTTTGGTGATTGTTAGTTCTCAAATATGATCTTATTTAAAAACAATAGGCCTATTATCTTAACTACTTTTTTTTGTCGTTTAACTTTGCACTTTTCTGGGGGGTTTGGACAAAGGTGGTCTGAAAAACACCTGGGAGTGAGATCACTGTGAGCGGTGACGTTGAGCCAACAAAGGGTTACATTTGTATGCTTGTGAAATGGTATTACTCTATGAAAACAGTTTGACAATTGGGGAACTCATTCACACTGATGCCCCAGACAATAGTAGAAAGGACAATGGCTGCGTCCCAAGCGAAACCTTAATCACTTTATCGTGACCAAGGCCTATATCGGGAATAGGGTGCCGTTTGGTACGCAGACGATACTTTATATTCAGAATAGCGTCCCCTCCACGTCTGTCCACCCACAGAATATATTTATCCCATACATTTTTAATTGACTGTTGCTGGCCGGGGGAAAGGCAACGCCACATGAATTCCAAACATTACAGCCATTCAAAATGTCACACTCATGAAGAAAGGAATTGATCACATTGTCCCCACCTC
This sequence comes from Salmo salar, assembly GCF_965601325.2. Classification (NCBI taxonomy): domain Eukaryota; kingdom Metazoa; phylum Chordata; class Actinopteri; order Salmoniformes; family Salmonidae; genus Salmo; species Salmo salar. The sequence goes on from NC_138304.1 coordinate 20,021,596, forward strand.
AAAAGGAACAAGAACATTTTTTATTTCCCTGGTGGTCAACTAAGTTGTGGTCCCAAATGTCCACCTTTTCCCTATATAGTGCCCTACGTTTGACTAGACCCTATGGGTCCTAGTGCACTATATTGGGAATAGGGTGCCATTTGGGAAGTGCCCTTAAATTCAACCCACACACACGGACAGCAGCACAAAAGCAGGGGTGGCAGGGAGAGAGAATCGATCTAACACAATGTCTTCTATAATTTCATGATTTTCCAATTACCTTTCTCAAACACCTACCAAAGTAAGGTTTGCTCCTTTTTTATACAGCTCCTGCTAGCTAGACAAACCATGATTCAGTGCCTTTGATCTGGGACGTGGACTGTATGTGTGCGTGTCTATGGTACGGTGTGAGAGTGTGAGAATAACCCCGGGCTCTACTCACCAGCTGTGGGGGCCGGGGGACCAGCTCCTCTCAGGGGGCCAGTGGTGCCAGCCAGGGTAGAGGTGATGCGACTCCGGCCCCTGCCCAGCCTCCTGAACAAGGGGTCTGTGACCACGTTGTCCTCGTCGTGTAGTGGTAGTGTCCGGGGCCTAAAGTGCCGCCATCGGCTCGACTTAATGTTCAACAGTATCTGACTGAGGTCCGCAGAAGAGGATGAATAAGAAGAAGAGGTTCTGCCCGAGGTATTTGTTTGTGAGGTACTAGCAAACTTGTCTGTGACTGGAGAGTGGGGCGGCATGTCAAGCATTTCCGAGTCCAGCCCATGAAATACATTGTCAAAGTCTGTGTGCGCCCTGTCCAGCAAAAGCCTGAGGGAAATAGGACAGGGGAGAGTGTTTAGTCCTTCTGTTAGCCACGCAACTCATTCATGCTATTGGTCCCAGAAAACTAGAATGTTATTCTCATGGGTGGGTAGTACTAGCATCCATAGCTCGGTCTATGAATTGGAGACTGGTTACATTGCATGTTTGAATCCCAGATTGCCCCTTTAACTCTGCAGTAACCTACCTGCCCCCTCGTCCCTGGCGTCGTCGCGCCATGCCCAGGCAGCGTGGTGGCACGGTGAGGGTGGTGAGGCAGTAGCGGTAACGAGTGTCTCCCAGGCCGCCCTCTGACGGACTGACCCACGGCCAGCTGCCCCCGTGGTCCAACCGAGACTGGGGACAGACACAGGAGGAGCCATTAGACATGACAGGAGTAACGAAACATGGCCAAACAGGATGCCACTGGGACTATATGGGAATATGTGTGTGCTCACGTCGCCTGTGTTTCTGTATTGAAGTACGTTGTATTGTAATTGATTGATTGTGCATTTCGTATGCCGACCACAAAATTGTGTTTTTTGTGTAAATGTTCAATAAAGTTACTGTATGGAGTCGTCTATACTCACAGCATAATATTGACAGCCTGCTTTCCTCCGGAAGGCAAAAGAACCGTCTGGGTCGTTCTCCTCCTCAGCTTCTGAGGAACCTGAGTGCATCTGGAGAGGAGTAAAGGGAGAGAGACCAGTCAGTCACAGGTCACCAACAGGGCCATTTTTATGATTAGGATTGGGCCTTGGAAATCTGTTAAAGCGACCCCTAAGCCCTTGTGGAGATCTGAGAAGATTTGTAAGGTGAAAATAATCATAGCTCCACCTTCCTCTCTGATGGGCTAAGTCAGGTTACCCAAACTCTGTCCTCGGGACCCCAAGGGGTGGGCATTTTGTTCAAATAATCATCAAGCTTTGATCATTTGAATCAGCTGTGTTGTGTTGCTTATACCAATCAAATCCTCTCAGATCTCTAAGTGCCTCAGGGTCCATTTGGGAGACAGCCCAAGTCAAACCGCTTTGCCGACCTGGGAGCGCAGCTCGTCGTCTGAGCTGGGGAAGTCATACTGGTGGACGTCCTTAGCATTGAACACAGAGGGACCAGAGTAGTGGAGGGCAGCAGCTGACAGGGGTAAGACTTTAGGCTTCTTCTCATACTTCCTCTTCTGCCTGACAACCTTGGGCTTCTCCGGCTAGAAGGGGGGGAAGGACCCAGACACATTGTCACTCAATTGCGGTCTAATATTTCAGGAGTAAACCTTCAAGACATTGGCCCGTATTCACAAAGTATACCAGAGTAGAGCTGCTGATCTAGGATCAGGTCTCCTTTCTCCATATAATCTTATTCATTGGGCTCTAAAAGGCCAAACTGATCCTAGCTCTAGCAGTCTACAGTTGAAGTCAGAAGTTTACATACACCTTAGCCAAATACATTTTAACTCAGTTTTTCACAATTCCTGACATTTAATCCTAGTAGAAATTCCCTATCTTAGGTCAGTTAGGATCACCACTTTATTTTAAGAATGTGAAATGTCAGAATAATAGTAGAGAGAATGATTTATTTCAGCTTTTATTTCTTTCATCACATTCCCAGTGGGTCAGAAGTTTACATACACTCAATTAGTATTCGGTAGCATTGCCTTTAAATTGTTTAAGTTGGGTCAAACGTTTTGGGGAGCCTTCCACAAGCTTCCCACAATAAGTTGAGTGAATTTTGGCCCATTCCTCCGGACAGAGCTGGTGTAACTGAGTCAGGTTTGTAGGCCTCCTTGCTCGCACACACTTTTTCAGTTCTGCCCACACATTTTCTATGGGATTGAGGTCAGGGCTTTGTGATGGCCACTCCAATACCTTGACTTTGTTGTCCTTAAGCCATTTTGCCACAACTTTGGAAGTATGCTTGGGGTCAGTGTCCATTTGGAAGACACATTTTGACCAAGCTTTAACCTCCTGACTGATGTCTTGAGATGTTGCTTCAATATATCCACATAATTTTCCAGCCTCATGATGCCATCTATTTTGTGAAGTGCACCAGTCCCTCCTGCAGCAAAGCACCCCCACAACATGATGCTGCCACCCCCATGCTTCACGGTTGGGATGGTGTTCTTCTGCATGCAAGCCTCTCCCTTTTTCCTCCAAACATAACAATGGTCATTATGGCCAAAAGGTCCTATTTTTGTTTCATCAGACCAGAGGACATTTCTCCAAAAGTATGATCTTTTCCCCATGTGCAGTTGCAAACCATAGTCTGGCTTTTTTATGGCGGTTTTGGAGCAGTGGCTTCTTCCTTGCTGAGCGGCCTTTCAGGTTATGTGGATATAGATACTTTTGTACCTGTTTCCTCCAGCATCTTCACAAGGTCCTTTGCCGTTGTTCTGGGATTGATTTGCACTTTTCGCACCAAAGTACGTTCATCTCTAGGAGACAGAACGCGTCTCCTTTCTGAGCGGTATGACGGCTGCGTGGTCCCATGGTGTTTATACTTGCGTACTATTGTTTATACAGATGTTTGGCGTTTGGAAATTGCTTCCAAGGATGAACCAGACTTGTGGAGGTCCATGATTTTTTTTTCTGAGGTCTTTGTTGATTTCTTTTGATTTTCCCATGATGTCAAGCAAAGAGGCACTGAGTTTGAAGGTAGGCCTTGAAATACATTCACAGGTACATGTCCAATTGACTCAAATTATGTCAATTAGGCTATATCAGAAGCTTCTAAAGCCATGACATCATTTTCTGGTATTTTCAAAGCTGTTTAAAGGCACAGTCAATTTAGTGTATGTAAACTTCTGACTCACTGGAATTGTGATACAGTGAATTTATAAGTGAAATAATCTGTCTGTAAACAATTGTTGGAAAAATGACTTGTGTCATGCACAAAGTAGATGTCCTAACCGACTTGCCAAAACTATAGTTTAACAAGAAATTTGTGGAGTGGTTGAAAAACAAGTTTCAATGACTACAACCTAAGTGTATGTAAACTTCTGACTTCAACTGTATATGAATACGGGCCATTGAGGTCACCCTCTTGCTCTGTTGCCATCTCCCTCTCTCACCTTGTACTCCTTGAGGTCCATGTAGTCCTGATGTCTGTACTGGTTGCTGTTGGTCAGCGGCACCAGAGGGATAATATGGGCAGGCTTGTCCAGTGCACGCTGGGCCAGCACTTCAGCCATGATCTCACCACCAAAGTCGGACATGCCGTTCCTGGAGGAGCAAAGTCAAAGTCAAGATATAATCAAGCATTTGAAAAACTGGATCTCAATCAAACCGTCAGCCACTCTATCAAAACCCGATTTAAAACATTGTTTAGGAACTAAATGATCGAAGGCTAACTCTCTTAAATGGACCAGAACGATTCCTATACAGTAGTACCAGAGATCCTATAGGCCGGATTGATGGTTGGCTAGCTAGCTAACAAAACACATCTACAAACGCATTGTTTTATACAATATTCTACCATAATTTGATCCGTTTCTAGAATTGAAAGCTTTCCTGACCAAGATGGCTTGCATCCTAGCAACCTGACTTTAAAAACAACCTGTGTCTCTCTGAGTAGTACCCACCTCTTCTCTACGATCTCCAGGGTGAGGTGCAGCAGCTCTCTCTTGCTCTTCTCTCTCCTCTTGATCATCTCCAGGATGGTGACGGCTCGGCTCAGGTCCCTCCGCAGCTTCAGCATCTTCTCATAACCAGCTTCCTCGTTCTTACGGTTCTGAGATGGGCAATTTCACCATTAAATTGACAGTCATCCGCTGTCAATAATCTAGCATGGGCCTCTATTTAGTTGAAATGGAAATGTTTAGGGGTATTGGTACATACACTTGGGGCCAGTTTCCTGGGAACAGATAAAGCTTAGTCCTGAACTAAAAAGCATGCTCAATGGGAATTTCCATTGACCGAGACTAGGCTTTATCAGTGTCTGGGAAACAGGCCCTTAGTGTTTACCTGGGTTGGGTCAACTAGCCCCTATATGCCCTGGTCTAGAGGTGGGATCCTACCTTTCTGGTCTGCATCTTCTCCGTCCTCCTGCGGAAGGCCACGTAGGGGTCTGAGGTGCTGGATCCGTCCCTCTTCTCCTGCTTCACAGTGGGGTGCAGAGTGCCGTGCTTGTTGTTTTTCCTCTTCCTGGTCCAGTGGTCAAACACCTCCTTGATCAGCTCGTCATCCTCCTTCAGCAGCAGCTTGGCCTCCTGCAGGCTCACCGCCTGACAGGGGGAAGAGGGGAGGGATGTTCACATTTTAGAGGAGGCAGGGTCACTGTCATAACTTGACCCAAAGATCCCCAGGACTCTAGACGCTATTAACTTAAACTGGAACCTAGTCGTCTTTTTAACAACGTTTACTTCACTGTATTTCCACAGTACATGGTTGCCATTGCACTCAGGTCAGGTCCATCAACACCGAGACTACCGCGCAGGCGTCCTAATAACATAGCACCGTAATAACAGAAATAGAGACACTTAAAACATGTACTTAACAGACGCCACCATTGAGTAACTAATAAGAGTATCTCATGTACACCGCCTGGACAGGATGCTAGGCTGATGCTACGAGTACCTATTGTAGGCTACTCTCTCTTCTCCCATCTAAACCAAGTGCATGTGATTGGGGATATGAGGGTGGGGGAGGGACGCCCAGATTAGCAGTGCACCATATAAGAAATAGGGTGCCATTTGGGACGCAGCCTCCAAGGCTTACCTGCTGCCCACTGCCTTTCTCCAGTCGGTCGATCATCTCCTCAAACTGCAGGAAGGTGATCTCCATCTTCTTCTTCAGCTTGTTCACAAAGGCCTCATCCTCCGTGTCCAGGTCATAGTCCGGCTGCTCCGTGTCCAGGCTGAAAGCTACAGAGAGAGAGAGAGTTTAGACATGAGGATGTCAGTGTCCAGGTTTAAAGCTACAGAGAAGGGAGAAAGGGAAAGGGTTTTTTAGACTGGTGAAAGCTGGATGAGAGATCTTTAGACATGAGGATGGGAATGAAGCGGACTATCAGAGATCCTGGGAACCATTTCAAATCCCCATTGTGATGTCAAACCGCAAGAGATTCATGCTGCTCAGCGTAAATCTAAGTTCTGGTTCGGTTTTCAATAATTAAAAACCACTTGATAAAGTGGCTCGTGCTGGCAAAAGCTACACGTCCATGACGCACGTCCCCAGTGTAACTCCCCTGTTACCACTCAGCACACATGCTAATGTGAAATTCCATTTCAAGAGTTCAGATGAAGAGCTGGCTGCTCATCTCTCCCATTATAGGATATGGGAGGCCTTTTATCCCTAGATCTTCTGTCTGAAATAATGCTGACTTTACGTTCTGAGCTACTAGCGCTTCAATGTCGAAGGTGCATCAAGATTTGGGAATTCAGATATGACGTCATGGTTTTACCACCATCTATGGAGTTTCTAAAACTATGGTGCATGACATGGTCCAATGCACCAATAAAATCAGCACTATCTACCTTTGGGGTTTTTCCAATTGCATGCGTCTTGGAGCTTAAATTGGGATCAAGTATACTGTGCTAATGCCGATACCAAAAAAATGTAAATAACAGATAGGGATGCACGATATATCGGTGAACGTATCGGACTCAGCCGATATTAGATAAAAATGCCAACATCGGTATCGGCCGATGTCTAGTTTAACGCCGATGTCAAACTGACGTGCATACCTATATAAAACGTAGGTACATGACGTAATGACGCCACGTAAAATCTTGTGCTACACAGCATCCCTAACCTAGCCCACAATATCTGCTGTGTGGATCGAGCAGTCATTTGAAAGAGTCAGAACATGTCAGCGAGACAACTCAAAGGCAAAATCCATTAAAGCCAAGATAATAGAATTCATTGCCCTTGACAAACCGTTCTCGTGTGGATGATGTTGGCTTTCGCTGACTGGTCGAGTACCAGTACACACTACCAAGTGCGCTATTTTTAGATGTTGCCCTACCGGAGTTACACAGTAATAGCGTCACTGCTCTTAGCTTCACGACATACACACTACGGAATGCCGTTTGGGTCTTTGTGTGTCAAAAATAAATACAGTAGCATTGTCAGAGCTGTACAAAAGAAAGTCTGCAAACAAGCAAACACCGGCCACGAACGATGTGTTTACAATACCGCATTGGTAATAAAGCATAATTTGTTTGACCGCAACTTATGGGGTAGCTAGCTAGCTTTAGCTTGGTACCTAGCTAGCACCAACACAACCAACCTGAAAACAACGGCCAGTAGAAACTGCAGTCATTTTCATTATTCTTAGCAATGATTTAGGAATCCTTGTGAGTAAGTATTAGCTAGGTTGCCACTTGTTCACCTATTGAAATTGAACTTCAGTTCATGAAAATAAATAACTAGCCTGCTACTTAACCATGTTGCCCAAAGCTAACGTTATAAGCAGCCAGCTAGCTTAATCTGGCTAGTGAAGCTAGACCGGACCATGTTGTGAAGCTAGCCACAATAAGGATTAGGGTTAGCTTGGGTTCAGTGTCCATTTGGAAGACCCATTTGCGACCAGGCTTTAACTTCTTGAGATGCTGCTTCAATATATCCACATAAGTTTCCATCCTCATGATGCCATCTATTTTGTGAACTGCACCAGTCCCTCCTGCAGCAAAGCACCCCCACAACATGATGCTGCCACCCCAGTGCTTCACGGTTGGGATGGTGTTCTTTGGCTTGCAAGCCTCCCCCTTTTTCCTCCAAACATAATGATGGTCATTATGGCCATTTTTGTTTCATCAGACCAGAGGACATTTCTCCAAAAAGTACGATCTTTTCCCCCATGTGCAGTTGCAAACCATAGTCTGGCTTTTTTATGGCGGTTTTGGAGGAGTGGCTTCTTCCTTGCAGAGCAGCCTTTCAGGTTATGTCGATATAGGACTCGTTTTACTGTGGATATAGATAATTTTGTTCCTGTTCCCTCCAGCATCTTCACAAGGTCCTTTGCTGTTGTTCTGGGATTGATTTGCACTTTTCGCACCAAAGTACGTTCATCTCTAGGAGACAGAACGCATCTCCTTCCTGAGCGGTATGACGGCTGCGTCGTCCCATGGTGTTTATACTGGCGTACTATTGTTTGTACAGATGAACGTGGTACCTTCAGGCATTTGGAAATTGCTCCCAAGGATGAACCAGACTTGTGGAAGTCGACAATTTTTTTTCTGTGGTCTTGGCTGATTTCTTTTGATTTTCCCATGATGTCAAGCAAGAGGCACTGAGTTTGAAGGTAGGCCTTGAAATACATCCACAGGTACACCTCCAATTGACTCAAATGATGTAAATTAGCCTATCAGAAGCTTCTAAAGCCATGACATAATTTTCTGGAATTTTCCAAGCTGTTTAAAGGCACAGTCAACTTAATGTATGTAAACTTCTGACCCACTGGAATTATAAGTGAAATTATCTGTCTGTAAACAATTGTTGGAAAAATGACTTGTGCCATGCAAAGTAGATGTCCTAACAGACTAGCCAAAACTATAGTTTGTTAACAAGAAATTCGTGGAGTGGTTCAAAAACGAGTTTTAAATGACTCCAACCTAAGTGTTTGTAAACTTTCGACTTCAACTGTAAATTCCAACAAAATAACTTTTTGGGTGTGTGTGTGTGTGTGTGTGTGTGTGTAACCTTTATTTAACTGGGAAAGTCAGTTAAGAACAAATTCTTATTTACAATGATGGCCTACCCCGGATGACGCTAGGCCAATTCTGCGCCTCCCTATGGGACACCCAATCACGGCCGGATATGATACAGCCTGGATTCTAACCAGGGACTGTAGTGACACCTCTTGCACTGAGATGCAGTGCCTTAGACCGCTGCGTCCGTGTGTGTGTGAACTATTTAACTGTACTAGAATGCTTAAAAAGTTAAATATCGGTTTTCGGCATAGGGTTTTGTTTGACAAGGAAAATATCTCCCAGGCCTGATATCGTATCGGCCAAAAATGTCATATCGGTGCATCACTAGTAACAGAGCAATGCAAAATACAGCGGATTTTGGTAAACAAGAATTTGTGGTAAGCGCATGGAGGCCACCAGCTTTATGCACCTTCACTATTCTGACCAAAGCTACAGTTGTATTGATTGGGGTAAAGTGATTACTTTACATTTGGTCGGTTAAGCAAATCTGAGGAACAAGCTAGAGGAACATACAAATTCATGGCAGTCATTCTAGGCAACTGCATTTAAATTTTGCCAATGACACTTTCAAAGCCCGAGACGGACAAGAAACCTGAATCCTAAACACACACGCCTTCATTTAAATAAATTACAATGCCTTTAGAAATTTGATTTGAGCTCTGGCGGCTTCTTCTGCTAGACTTGCAGCAAAAACGTAGAACAAGGTGACATGAACGAATTCCATGCCTATCATAGAAAATAAAATGTCTCACATCGGACAATAATTGGACAAACGGCCGCAGGGACTTCTACTTTAAAACAATGACAAAAAGACATGACCAGGAAATTACATTTAGCCTAGCTCTTATCTGAAGCAATCACAACAAATAATGTGATTCATGGATGATACGATAAGGTCTACTAAATTACTACTAAGGCCAGATCCCCCTACCCTTGAGCATTATGCCATACTATCTCAAATGCCACAAAATGGACAAAACATCTTGTCATTGCCTAAGAACCTACACCCGCAAATATAGATGGTTGATCAACGCCTCCAAAATGGACACCTTGACCCAATGCACTTACGCAGATCTAAGAGGATCTGACTGCTGCAACCAATATGGAAACAGCTTCACTGTGTCTTCTGATAGGCTGGGTGGAAGTTTCATCATTGCTTATACCAATCAGATCCTGTCAGATGTCCACAAGTGACACAGGGTGTTAGGGTCGATTTGGTTGAGAGCCGTTGGCTCACTATTTATAAAGAAGATGGAGGACAAGCTATAGCACCCGTACTTAATAGGCGGACCACGGGCCGGATCCGGACCCAGAAACTTGTTTTTGTTCCATCAGGATTCGACTTCTGCTTTCATATGAACACACAAAAGACATGAAAAATGTGTAGAATTACAGGAAACAAGCTTTAAAACGGCTATTTACCCTCTCTGCCAACAAGAGGGGTGAGAACAGCTTGAACAGTTCGGGATCGCATGGGCTGCGAGGTGGGGGGGGGGGTTGTTCCTACGCGGACAAATGGCAATATCCATCCAGATCTTTACCACCTAAGAAATGTGTGTGACCAGACCTTCTCAAAGTATTTGAATACCCCTGAGCTATAGGACGAGACGACAGGACTTAGCTAATGCATTTATTTTTTTTTTATACAAATCTATACTTGGGAGTCAAAGTATCGATATAATATAATCTAAACTAATACTGCACCCCTCCCATATCGATAGCAGCCAGGTCCACTTTACTCACGCTGTATGTGAATAAGCTGCTTTGGCATCTTGAACTCCCCGGGGTAGAGGGACTCGTAGTAGGCGATGTTGCCGTCTGCCTCCGGGACGGGGATGACCATGTTGTGTTTCTCTCCATACACTGACTGGGCCGACATGGCTCTCTGGAGATGGTGTTCCTAGAGAGACAGACTAAGAGTTTAGTAATATAATATATGCCATTTAGCACTCTAATCTAAAGTGATTTCTAAATCATGCGTACATTTTGGGGTGTGGCCCCGGCAGGAAACCAACCCTCCGTTGCAATCGCCATGTTCTACCAACTGAGCCACACAGGACTACAGGGAGAAGTTCAGAGATGAGGGAAAATGATTGAACAACATACCTCTGCCCAACAGGCCCTATATATTAACAAAGTCCAAGCACTTAGCTAAATTGACAGGGTCATCTGGAAGTCTGAGCTAACGGATGCCTAGAGAGAGGAGTACTTAAGTCAGAGTGAACCTCAATCACGGTCACACCAACTGCTGCCATCTGATCCATGAGGCCAAGAACAAATCAAGCGTCAAATCAGTACTGACAGAAAAACGGCAGCCTTTTCAAGGAGATTTCAGGTGACAGAACTATTCATTGTTTGAAAGTACTAGAAAAAAAAACTAAGGACTGGAAAATCAAAAGTACACAGCAGGACTTGGCAAGGCAGGAGTAAAAGTCCTGGAATGGGTAGCAGTCACACACTGATTTATTATGTTTTTCCTCCAGGTGCAGAACCCACGTACCCTCCTCCACTTATAGCCAAGGCAATTTGTAGGCTTACTCACATACCTGCTCCTGTTCCACAGTCTGGGGACTAGTTTGGACCAGGCACCTTGCAGATACACTTGTTTTATCCACTGGTGTTTTGTAGTTATTTCAAAAGACTGTCATTATTTGGTTGTTGTAAAGTGCATCAAGTTTGAACAGTGTCCTCTGGCTCTGAACAGGGCTTGGGGCGGTGCTCGTCTGAGCGGGCTGGCCAACAGTACTAAAATGAAAGGGCCTCTGGCTCTCAGACAGACGTGGGCACCTTGCCCTTGGCAGCCTGTCAACACAACACAAGCACAGCGTAGGCCCAGACTTGTACATCATCTCGCCGGAGTGTGTGTGTTTATGGTTTCACTGCTCTGGGGGCCCTAGGCAAACTAGAGTTGTTTCTTCTCCCTTCTCACCAGCTGTGTCAAATAAAACCCCATTCCCTATTTAGTGCACTACTTTTGACCAGGTCAAGAGAGTCCTGAAGTGTTCCCTTGTCAGCAGCTACGGCCGTGACGATACCAGTATTGCAATGTTTTCTCCATGTGAAAAATGAAAAGACAACGTAGACCAAACTCATCGGTCCTTTAAAAACCTTCTTAGAAACTAAATAAATGGGACTCTGGAAGTGTTTGTTTCTAACAGTTGAGTCATTTTCCTAAAGAAGTTGAATCCGCTTCATGTTGTTTCCTTGCCACGATACTAACGAGTATCGCAATACTGGTATCGTCCCGGGTCTATCAGGAGCAGTCAAATCTCCCTTCATAGGCACAATGATTCATTTATGGAACAATTAGTTGCCGGTTTTGAAAGAAAAAAACTACACAAAAACAAATTGCAAGAAAATATTTCCCAATGACCATGGGAAATAACCAATAGAGGCCGACCGATATCGTTTTACCGATATCGCCCAATATCAGACCATTACCAATATATCGGTATCGGCCGATAATTCCACCGATAACCAATATTGAACAAATAGGACGAAAAAGGGAATCTCATGCTTATCTGAACACGGCCATTACCATGATGGCCATTACCATGATGTCATTAGTGTCACAACGTAATAAAATCAACATTCAAAGCATGTTCTTTGGACAAATGGTCTTTTGGATGGCAATTTATGAGAACCCAGTGTAGAAAAATTACACTTTAATCTCCGCACTGGAAAACAGTATATCGGCAGGTTGTCCCCCATAAAACCCTGTATCGGACCCCCCAAAACAATATTGGTCGGGCTCTAATAACCAGACTGGATATTAATACCGGCACGTGTGAATACTAGTGGACATGGACAGGGTCACCTGCAGGTAAACCCACAGCACACAGAGATAGGCATTGGTTAGCCTAAAGTCCCCACTGCACGACAGGAATCTTTGGCTACGTCAATTGTCCACCCATCTACCAAAGTGTGCACTTGCACACGCTCCATCATGGATTTAACAGTGGTGGAATCTCCCTCCAGCCAATGCTTACTACACGAGTCCAATGCTTTTAAATCCATGACGGGGAGTAGGTTGCACACTTTGGGAGAAGTGTGGACAATCGGGACACAGTCTTACTCGTCAATGGCTGAAAATAGTGCCTTCAAACCTTCAAGTTTGTTCTGCATTATAATAGGTCTACATGCTTTACAGTGGAGTCAAGAGATGGTTAACCTACTACCAGGCTCGCTGAGAACATTACTGTTGACAACCAATTCACATGTTTATTTTCAGCACTCTGGACTGCTACAAAAGGCGAGCTCCTATATATGCTATTTGCTTCTAGACACGCTGTTCAGTAACTTCAGTTCCCATTGCATTTATTCAAAGCGGTGACTGAAATAGCACCCTATTAACTATAGTGCACTACGTTTTACCAGGGTCCATAGTGCTCTGATGGTCAAAAGTAAAACACTGTATAGGGTGCAATTTCAGTCAACGCCAAGGCTTTGACCCTTTCAGACTGTGTCCTTGCATAATAACAACTAGGGCCATGATGATACTAGTATCGCAATATCTTTTCAGGTTCAAAAATGAAAACCTGAAGCAGACCAGACTCTTTGGTCGTTTAAAAACCTGCTATATGTAAAATATTGTGTGTTACAGCTTGGAAAATAAATATCTCTGGATGACAATATGTTTGTTCCCAACATTAGGGCCTAAAGAAGTTTGATCCGCTTGTTGTTTTGTTTCCTTGCCACGATGATACTAACGAGTATCGAAATCCCGGCACTAATAATGACCTAGCAGGAGGTTTCGGTACATTTTCACTGAATCAAAGCCCCAGAAAGCATGAGCAAGCTAAAACAACGCAACCACTGGCTGATTATTCTCCTCTATAAGATGTTTTATAGAGGCCCAGAACTGCAGCCTTAGAAAAATACACAGGCTGCCAAACGTAATCAAACACCATTTTTATAGGCTACTTCCCTAGCGTTGGCAAAGGGCTAGCGGATAATAGACTAGTTGAATTGCAGCTACTACCACAACAAAAATAGCCAGCCTGGCCTGAACCATCCACCATCGGTCTCTTCCTCCTCCAGACTGCGACAGTCTAGAAATAGGCTTTTAATGAGCGTATCGATCACTGTCAAGGTCTGTCTGCTCTGGTGGCCCACTGCTGTTCCTGGCCTGCCTGCCTACCAGGCGTCTACTGTCCTGGACCCAGTAAATGCCACTTAACATTAGGGGTGTAACGGTACACGTACTCAAACCGTTCGGTACGGGGACCTCGGTTCAGTCTGCACTGTGAACCCGAATGAATACATGAAGAAATATATATAAAACGAAACCACTAGGACTATAGGCTATGCTTTCGCTGCGTTGTACACCTCAAGTAAATTTGAGCTAAAAAAAATTAAAAAATAAATTCAGCTCAAATTCTAATCAATTGGCGCATTTAAAACCTGCTCTATGGGGCGGCAGGTAGCCTAGTGGTTAGAGCCTTGGACTTGTAACCGAAAGGTTGCAAGATCGAATCCCCGAGCTGACAAGGTAAAAATCTGTCGTTCTGCCCCTGAACAAGGCAGTTAACCCACTGTTCCTAGGCCGTCAATAAAAATAAGAATTTGTTCTTAACTGACTTGTCTAGTTAAATAGAGGTAAAATAAAATAAACGGTCCCTTTGTGAGGCACAGCCAGGAACTAGTTCTGTATGATGGCGAGTGGTGGGGTCAATAAACCAGGAGGGTTCTCCATCATAGTTTAAATCTCCAGTTTGGGAACATTTTGGTGTCCCACTAGATTATAACGGCGAGGATTTTGCCACTGCTCAACCAGAATAGCCTATGCAGCTCCAAACACCTCCAACATTGACACATTTAAGCTGGCTTCCCCTCCAGTATGCCTACCACCTGCTCAAGGCAGAAACGCAAAAAAACAAGAACTTCATCTCCCCCTTTCTGGCAGCTGAATCGGACCGGCCAAAGACATTACAAGGACGATAGGTATGATTATAGCCGCGGATATGCACCCTTCTGTCCTCCAACTGTTTAAAAAGCATGCTAGCTTTGTTCAGATGTTGAAATCAAGTGGCCTACCTTATTTCTCAGAATGAGAAGGAGTGGCCAATTCCTTATATAAATTGTGTTATGCTTATTTGTAAAACACAGACTAGATAACTAGTATAACAGTCTTTAGCTTAGACACTGCTAGCAGTACACCAAACCCATGCACGTCAAACTGAGCTTTCATTTTCCAGAATCATTGTTGATTGATACTCCTGTTTTAGTAGTGTCTACTCTGTGTGAACTTTGAGACCGACAACAGTTATCATTAGAAAAGTGAACTTCTCTATTACAGTAAAATAATGTCTCAATGTGTTTGTGTCCATACGACCGATTCTGCTTGACCAAACCTCAAAATGCAAATAGCGAGTTGAAACCGCTTGTCAGAGAGGAAGAAGTGATCTCTCATCTTTGTTATGCGAGTGGCAGGGGCTTGGTGTGTGTAAACAGAGGAAGAAGTGAAGCAAGAAGTTTCACTCACCAAAATAATTCCCAATGCATTTCTATGGGCTTATTTTGGATCTAACCTTGTCGCCTGCCTTCCTGCCTCTGGGACAACAACTCCCATTGTTAAGTGCGGGGACATGGGCATCTCATTATATACAGATCTCTGGTGTAAATGGGAAGGTGCACACAGTACAGGAGGAGCAAAAGAGACGAGACCAAAAAGACATGCGAACAAGTGGACATGAACGGTCAAAAAAAAAAAAATATATATATATATATATATATATATATATTTTTTTTTTATATATATAAAAAAGTGATTATTGCAATACAGGCTTTTGGAATATTATGCAAAAAAAATAAAAATAACAGCTAGCTAGCAATGATTTGTTTTTGCAAAGGATTTTTGGGAGTATATGATGACCTAACGTAGTGAGTGATGAACATTCATTTCTCCGGTCCCCTCCACCGCTAAAGCTGTCAAATCCTCCCACATGCTTCTAGTTTGACCAGCTGTTTTTGCAACTGATATTTCTGAATTCGGTTGTCATATTGGCAGGTTTGCTAGCAACAAACTATTTACCTAGCTTCTAGCTTAGTGTTTGATGTGCAATCTCCTCGTAATTAACAGTCAATGTTGATGAGTGTCCAGACGAGAACGCAAACTTTTCTAGCTATGCCATGCAAAAATCTGGCATTATTAACTCATTGTTATGGATGTATCCAAATTAATGTCAATAGAAAACAGCTACTTTATTATTCTGGCTGCAGAGGTCGCAACTGTGTAGCCGTAGCTAGTTGGCTAGCTAGCAGCACTGCAAGGGATAAGAAAGTTGCCACTGAGCATGGCACCGTAACATAAAGAACAAAACGACTGGGTCGCGTCTGTCAATATCGAACTAACCAAAAGATGATAAAATATGAATTCGCTTAACGGACGTTGCGTCGTCCATTATTTCCAAGGTAATGTACATTTTCAAACATTTGCCAAAATGCAATTCGCAGCAAAACACCATTCCAAACAGCGCACCTGATAGTGGTTTTATATGTGACAGATGAAAATCTCTGGTAGAAACTTAGAAAAAGGAGCAATCTAAAGATGCAGCAACTACAGTGCTTTGAGAAAGTATTCAAACCGCTTGACTTTTTCCCCACATTGTTGTGTAATAGCCTGAATTTAAAACGGATTAAATTGAGATCTACTGACCTATTGAGATCTATACCCCATAATGTCAAAGTAGAATTATATTTTTTTTGCAAATTAATACAAAATGAAAATCTTAAATGTCTTGAGTCAATAAGTATTCACCCTTTTTGTTATGGGAAGCCTAAATATGTTTATTTTACAGTGTCCTTTTATTGTCCCCAGCAAAGTGCACCTATGTAATGATCATACTATGTAATCAGCTTCTTGATATGCCACACCTGTCAGTTGGATGGATTATCTTGGCGAAGGAGAAATGTTTAGTCACAGGGATATAAACAAATTTGTGTAACATAATTTGAGATTAATAAACTTCAGTTTATGAAACCAACACTTCACATGTTGGTTGCACTTATATTTTTGTTCAGTATAAAAAATATTGAGACAAGGGGAGGGGTGTGTGGCAAATATATAAGAGACAATTCTCTCCAGAATGTCTCAGCTGTCTCCTGACAATTCTGGCGCATTCATTGTGTGACGTGTTGGCCTTTAGATTAAAAAACAAACTAATCAATTCCCATGACATACTGTATGTCAGCAGTAGTAAATGTACCGTTAATACTAGTGATGCACCGATATGACATTTTTGGCCCATACCGATATTGTCTTTACCAAAACAAAAAACCCTGATACCGATAACCGATATTTGCGGCCTTTTAAGCATTCTAGTACAGTTAACACACACACACACGGTCTAAGGCATTGCATCTCAGTGCAAGAGGCATCACTACAGTGCCTGGTTTGAATCCAGGCTGTATCACATCCGGCCGTGATTGGGAGTCCCACGGGGCGGCGCACAATTGACCCAGCGTCGTCCGGGTTTGGCCGTCATTGTAAATAAGAATTTATTCTTAACCGACTTTCCTAGTAAAATAAAGGTTACACACACACACACACCACTTTGACCAAAAAGTTATTTTGATGGCATTTACGTACGTCCCCATATCCAGTAAAACATAATCAAAACCTATTTCTTTCACTTACTTGCTGTGCTGTTTCGTTGTTCACTTGTTCTGTCGTTTCATTCTCAACCAGGATAAGCTTGTTGACCAATCTGGACCTGAATATGACTGCACGTCACATAATTTAACGCGTTCCAAAAAAATGTACGTAGTTATTTCACATTGATTACACCATCACTCGTATTTCATATGTCACAACGATTCATCGATAAGTATGCTATGAAGCTGGTAAAGTTGTCTCGCGTACCTACAGTGCTGGTCATTTAAAAAAAAGCTAGCTAGCTCATGGATGCAAACAACGTTCTTCCCCAAAAAAATAGCAAAACAACATCTGTTTCAGTAGCTATATTTAGCTAGGTGTCATCATCTAAAATAACCCTAATTTATAAGACAGTTCTTATTTGATTAATGGTGGATGGATGCATCTATGTGAAGCTAGCCACAATAGGGATTAGCCACAATGGTCTTTGCGGTTAGCCTTCAAAATAAAAGTAGGGCATAATTCTACTATTTGTATTCATTTGCATCACTGTCAATGACAGACTTTTACTTAGAAGGCAAACCACAAATTCCACTATTGTGCCTAATCCTTATTGTGGCTAGCTTCACAACACATAACCCGGTCCGGTCGAGCCTCACTAGCCAGATGAAGCTGGCTGGCTGCTTATAACGTTAGCTGTGGGCAACAGGGTTAAGTAGCTGGCTAGCTATTTATTTTCATGAACTGATGTTCAATTTCAATAGACGAACAACAAGTGGCAACCTAGCTAATACTAGATTCCTAAATCAATAATGAAAGAATAATGAAAATGACTGCAGTTTCTACTGGCCATTGTTTCAGGCTGGTTGTATTGGTGCTAGCTTGGTACCAAGCTAGCTAGCTAGCTAGCTAGCGAGCAACCCCAGACATTGCGGTCGAACAAATTATGCTTTATTACCAATGCGGTATTGTAAACACATCGCTTGTGGCCGGTGTTTGCAGACTCTTTGTACAGCTTTGACAGTGCTACTGTATCTTTTTTGAAACAAAGACCCAAACGACATTCCATGATATGCATGTCGTGAAGCTAATAGCAGTGATGCTATTACTGTGCAACTCCGGTAGGGCAACATCTGAAAAATAGAGCACTTGGTAATGTGTACCGGTGCTCGACCAGTCGCAAAAGCCAACATCACCGACGACAGAGAACAGTTGATTGTCAAGGGCAATGAATTCCATTATCTTGGCTTTAATGGATTTCGCCTTTGAGTTGTCTCGCTGAAATGTTCTTACTCTTTCAAATGACTGCTCGACTTGTTGACTGCTCGATCCACAGAGCTGACGTTGTGGGCTAGGTTAGGAATGCTGTGTTGCACGTGTAGCGCAAAATTTTACGTGGCGTCATTACTCATGTTCCAGCGTTATATAGGTATGCAGGTCAGTTTGACATCGTGTTAAACTAGACATCGGCCGATACCGACGTTGAGATTTTTAGCTAATATCGGCCGATTCTGATATATTCACTGATATATCGTGCATCCCTAGTTAATATTTGTAATTTAGTCGCATTCATTTCTGTTAATGCATGTATTAGTCATTTTCAGTCCTCATTCTTCGAGTGGAAACGTTGTTTACAGAGTTCACAACCTGCTACACTTGTGAGAAACAGGTTTTGGTTTATTTCATCATAACCATAATTTACAAGATGCCAATTTTTTCATCGTCTTCTGTTTGGAATGCTCCATTTGAGCAATGAGCATGTGGCTGGTTTCTCTATCCTGATAATGTTGAGGGAGCATGCATGGAAGTACCTGGCCTGCTGCGTGGAAAAGTGTTTTTTCCCCCGTCGCTATTTTTTTTTATTGCAAATTATAATATATTAAAACTAGAGTGGCTCAAAGTAAGCGATTAGAAATATCTTCCCAACAATCTCCCCTCAATAATCACCAATCCTCAGTGTGCAAAAGCAATGGAAGTTATAGTCCTACTGCTGCATTGGCCTATAGGCTATGAATTCCATGCTCTCATTTCCTTAGCCCATAATGGATCACGGTGTGTCCATATGGCAGAGGCAGGTGATCTCGCATTAGTTGACTTAACTTTCAGATAATACTTTTAATTGAGATCATGATTAACCACGTGACAATGATTGACAAACATGCGCATATAAAAATCATAACTGGCACGCCGAATGGTAGGATAAATAGTAAGCCTTCCAAACTTGAAACTTATGCGCCACCTATGACGTGATTATAAAATAATTGCCTCCACGTTTCCATGGTCGGATTTTGCCTATAGGCTACTTTGAAGCAAGGTAAGACATGCCTCATAATACGAAATAAATCCTTCAGGTTACAAACTAAGAATGTTTTCAAAATGCATACTGCCTCCAGCTCACATTGTAAAGTGGTGGGTGATGCGCTGATAGCCTGTTGCCTGCGCGTGAATGGGAGGCACGCTTCAATTACCAGTTAAGAAATAAAAGAGCTATTTTTAAATTGTGCACCAAAACTGTCACGCGATTGCACTTAGAATTGTTGCGCAATGAATAGGCTTACAAAAACACATTTTACTCCAGAAACAACCAGCTGAAAATAGGCTCTGTATGCTTTATGTAATAGTTGTGTTGGATAAATAAGATACATGATGACTAACGAAAATACACAGGCCAATTTAATTCCACTAAATTATGCAAATTAAATCTATAGACATAAGCATTTCCATCAACTAATAAAAAGCCTTACTTTGCCATTTGGGAGGCAGAAATGGTATATGACTGTCTTAACCCTCTGGAGTCTGAGCCGGGTGAGTGGGGGGGAAATTGGAATTGTTTTATGATGGTCATAACAAGGATTATTTAGCTATTTGATTTTAAGACCCCTTAAGGTATCAAAAAAATATATTTAAAAAATATTCGATGAGACATTGAACATGCATTGAATAACAGATTCACTACATGGAACAGATAGTCGCCCCAAAAAAATCTAAAGGAAGTTTGTTCTGAAGTGTCTGTCCTATAGCTGAGAGATATAAGAAAGATCAGGAAACTAAGAACTATGTATTTATCCCCTTATTTTAGGCACTGAACTATCTCCATATATACTTCCATACATTTTTTTTTTTTAAACTGGTACCGAGGACCAGTCTTGAGGCTTGTGGGCGTCCTAGAGCAAAACAGAGAACTTCGTAGGCCAA
The DNA here is from genome assembly GCF_965601325.2 of Salmo salar. Taxonomy (NCBI): domain Eukaryota; kingdom Metazoa; phylum Chordata; class Actinopteri; order Salmoniformes; family Salmonidae; genus Salmo; species Salmo salar. Next base: position 20,041,812 of record NC_138304.1, read on the forward strand.
ACCGTTCGGACGCTACAGATGTTTTTGTGAGAAGACCGATTTTCGGGCTGTGTAATGGTCTGACAAACACCCCTCTAGCTCCAACACCTTTCAATGCAGATGCGGAAGGGCGATATCGGCAGATGCAGTGGATTGAGACGCAGCCCATGCAGCAAAAAAAAAAAACATCTTGCTTAGACAGATTTTGATGGGGCTTTTTTAAATGATGTTAATTAGAATTGCACAGGGCCACAGAATTGTAGGCTACGGGTTAAAGGATAACAGTTCATAAGCAGTCAAGCAAGCGTGGCGGGGAAACCATTTTACACCTGTTATCGGTAGCACTAACGCAGAGATTGTGGACATGTAGCCTATTGCACAACACATTCCAGGTGAATGAGGTCAAAGCAGTAAGAAACTGGTGGTCTGCCAACATCTGTGTGTTCCAAGGAAAACTGTCACGCAGACAAATCAACAGATCCCACCAATTTCCTCTGCACCCTGTCTCAGACAATGACCCGGTGATGGTGAGTTCACGCAACAAACACTGGCTGTCTGGACTGACACACAGTTCACACCTGTAGAAGGAAGAACTAGGGAGTCCCAGCACTCCAGTTGTTCTACACGCATTAATCATAACTCAGGAGAATTCCACTGTGGTAAACCAAAGAGATCACAAAATAAAAGATAACCATGTATGGTAGAGGTCTGTCCAACTGCTGTGCATAAAAGTGTTATCAAAAGTTGAGAAGCTAGGTTGAAAAAGTCTAATGTGCAATCAACTAGAAGGCATACACATAGTATAAAAGCTAGAACATCCATTCCCCACCCCAACCAAAACATCCTCCATGAAAAGAACTTTGTGACATAAGGTGGATACCACGCTCATCTCGTTTCCCATGCCAGTTACTGAGAAGCTGTCACTTGCCTGACAGCTCCTCTGACAATGATGTGCGCAGTATTCTACATAAACAAATCACTCCTATCCTTGCGTGCCTCTTACGCAATACTAGTGCTGCACAGCATAACAAAACTTCAGTATTTCTTAGATACTAGAATGTGAAAAACTGTCCGGTACAAGAATGTTACTTTTGGGACTTCTGTCAAATGTGTCTCACTGATCAAGCATGTATGTGTATGTATATATGTATATATATATATGTATATATATATATATATATATATATATATATATATATATATATATATATATATATATATATATATATATATATATATATATATATATATATATATATCTCAGTGCAGCCAACCCCTTATTATAGCATGCACCATGACTGCTCCACTTACTCATTGCTAGCCTGCACTGGGAGTCTTGGCTGCATCATGTTAGCTCCCAACTCATGCTGCAGATAAATTAATACACTTGAATAAAGCAACAACGCATGTAGAAATGTTTAAACTTAATTACTGTTTGCAAAACAATATCCATTGACTGGAGTCCACCTGTGGGAAATACAATTGATTGGACATGATTTGGAAAGGCACACAAGTCTGTAAGGTCCCACAGTTGACAGTGCATGTCGGCGCAAAAACCAAGCCATGAAGTCAAAGGAATTGTCCGTAGAGCTCCGAGACAGGATTGTGTCGAAGCACAAATCTGGGGAAGGGTACCAAAACATTTCTGCAGTATTGAAGGTCCCCAAGAACACAGTGACCCCCATTCTTAAAACGGAAGAAGTTTGGAACCACCAAGACTCTTCCTAGAGTTAACTGCCTGGCCAAACTGAGCAATCGGGGGAGAAGGGCCTGGGTCAGGGAGGGGACCAAGAACCCGATGGTCACTGACAGAGCTACAGAGTTCCTCTGTGGAGATGGGAGAACGTTCCAGAAGGAAAACCATCTCTGCAGCACTCCAACAAATCAGGCAGAGCGGCCTCATAAAACAAAGGTGTCATAATTCATAAAAAGGTCATGTTAATAACCTCTATGGGATCGGTGTCCCGTCCACAGGACGGTTGCGCTAACGTAGGCTAATGTGATTAGCATGAGGTTGTAAGCAACAACAACAAAAAATCCCAGGACATAGACATATCTGATATGGACAGAAAGCTTAGTGCAGTTAAATTATTTTTAATCTGTCTAATTTACAGTAGCTATTAAACTGAAAGAATACCATGCTATTGTTCGAGGAGAGTGCACAATTATGAACTTGAAAATGTATTAATAAACCAATTAGGCACATTTGGGCAGTCCTGATACAAAATGTTGAACAGATATGCAATGGTTCATTGGATCAGTCTAAAACTTTGCACATACACTGCTGCCATCTAGTGGCCAAAATCTAAATTGTGCTTGGGCTGGAATAATAGATTATGGTCTTTCTCTTGCATTACGAAGATGGTATTATCTTTAACGAGATCAAATGTGTTATATTCTCCTACATTAATTTCACATTTCCACAAACTTCAAAGTGTTACCTTTTAAATGGTACCAAGAATATGCATATACTTGCTTCAGGTCCTGAGCTACAGGCAGTTATATATGGGTGTCATTTTTAGGCGAAGATTGAAAAAAGGGTTGGATCTTTAAAAACCTCTTAAGAGGTTAACTGACTGGTATTATCTCAGAACAAAACGTATAAGATCGCCTAAGCCTGTGTTAACTTTAGACGTTACTTTCGGCATACATTGCAAAACCCTATTCTTTCCCCATTATGATGGCTGAACGAACCAGATCGAACAAATTTCCAGGTTATAGGACTAGAAGCTAGTTAGCTCTACTGACTCCGACGGGCCCACCCCTCTTGCCTTGACGTCATTACTGGTTAGAGACAGTGCACATTTTTTTCCTATGCAGATGTTGATCATCACAATGAAATAAGTCCAAAATATAATCGAAATCGATTTTTATGGGGCTACAGATGACATCAGCAAAAACAAGCTCAATTACTCACTGCATGCCCACAATCCTATTGAATACTTATTCACCTAGATTGTGGCTAGGCCTATGCTACATCTTGAGTTACCCAGTTTATCAATAAAGATTTATCATTCAGAAAATTACTACTATTATGTAGTTAGATTGACAAACAAAGTCAAATTGATTGTATGTGATTCATTAATGCATACATGGCTGTCTAAGAAGCAATATCAATACATTACAATTTATTAAACTCAAAAAATGCTCAACTATTGAACAGAGCAGTAGCATAGTTTATGTCTGCATCAAATGCCATTCTGTGAATGGCTAACATGCCTTTTTTTTTTTTTACTGCGGTATCTTTTTTGGTATAGAGTATCTTGATGGTATCAAGTACTGTGATACTAAACCTGGTATCATAATCCAAATTCTGTTATCGTGACAACAGTACATTTCAGTTGACTGGAGTGGAGAGTTAAAGAGTACCACGGTATGAGTCATAATACCCAAACAACCTAGCAGCCATTGGAACCATTTCCCTGTTGGACCGCTAGGTTGTATGGGTATTATGACACCTCCACTGTGGGGCTCTAATTGTTAAGGGGCCCCCTTGCTGGGACTCCTACCGTGCTCTGCGTGCCACTAGTTTACTACAGCTGTGGTGGCTGCCTAACACACAGAACCTCTGGCTGATACCAAGCCTCAGAGAGCAATAAGATGCATTGTGTCACAGAGAAATGTCAAGAAGATATGTCCTGGCCTCCCGTAAATAAATTAACACATTCAAGTCAAAATGTGCAATTAATGAAAACAGGTCTGCAGGGAGAGGGGACTGTTCTCTTATAGTGAGGCAGAGTTGAGTTTTGACAACTGGTCGCGGGATTTGCTAGCAACATTGAGTTACCGTCAGCCAATTCTTATTAAAATGTCAATTCTCAAAACGCTTACCTGAAGCTCCTGTACAACTGTGATCCTTCTGCTTCTGCGGGGTGGTGAAATTAATACTTTTAATTTAAAAAAACTTTTAGCGAGATTCAATTGGGTATGTGCTATCCGGGGTCCTTGGGACGGCCCCCCCTTGAAGTTGACATTTTAAATGGTAAGGGTAGGGGATGTGGATGTCCCTAAGATCCCGGATTGCACTAGCCGATTCAATTGAGTTGAGCAACACAAATTAAGAAAAAAGTCAGTGGTTGTATTCGATAAAAGTTTTTATTTAACGTATGAATTTTATGCACACGCAGAATGACTGCAGTTGTACAGGACACACACAGAAGACATTTTTACAAGAATCGTCATTTTTACAAGAATCGACTGATGGTGGTGACTCAATGTCGTTGCAAGCAAATTGACCAGTTATCAAAACTCAACTCAAGCCTCGATGTAAGGACGGAGTTGCGTGTTCTTCAGCTAACAGAAGGCTAAACCCTTGAAATGGATTGGCAGAAAATTCCAACGGTCATTAAATAAGGGGCCATGTTTCAACTGAAGCACGGCATGTATATAAATACAATATAACATGTTTTTAAAAAGCAGGCTGTACAAGTTTCACTGAAATGTAAACAGACATGGCCCAAGAGGCATGATTTCTTGTTTTTGATAATTATTTGACATATTTGCTGCACTGTTAGGAACTAGTAACAAACATTTATCTGCACCCGCTATAATATCTGTTAAACTGTGTACACGACCACTAAACTTTGATTTGATTACCAAAACAGAGACTGACATGTAATTTTGACAGGTACAAACGTCCACACCATAACAAGGCCACGTGCGTAGACAACACTCTAGACACACGGAACCTTCAAGGGAAAGCCAAATATTAGCCTAGGTGGCAAGACAAATACACATTGTAATCACCCAATTATTAGTTAATTGAAAGTACAGCAAAACAGTGCACCAATGAGTGATTGCTCATTCGTTGGCTAATACTTCAACATGACCAGAGCATGCGAGTCAATAAACAACATAATTTGAGTGCACACTTGGCTAGCTTTGTTTTATCTAAAAACACGGACCTTTTTTACTCAAGGCATGCAAATGTTTAAATTTTCCGCCAGTATCGTCTTCATACAGGCACATAAAGAATTTCTGATCATTAGCTCCCCCTTGCACCGGTCCTTTGCCATTACGCCAACAGACAAGGCACATCCCAAAGACACACAACAAAATGTCGGATTCATGGGAGTCACGTGATTCCTTTGTACTTAGAAAATCTCCTCCAGCGAAAATAACCAACTAAAACCAGAATATTGAATAATATATATAAATAATTCATCCTTGGTGATCTGGAAAATGTATCCCCTTATTGTTAACACTGCATCTACACCACATTTTCGTCGTGTTTTTTAAAATAAAATTGGCGGCCATTTTGTGCAAACATGCGCAGAAAAAAAAGAGGAGCGCCTCAAAATATAAAAATAAGGAGAAATGTTTATTTGCAAATTTTCGAACTATAAAACATACCGATTCCTCTTCTTTCTCCATCCCCGTCGGCATTTGCGGCACTGCCCGGTTAATAGATGCATATTCGTGCAGGTCGGGTAAATCCTCACATCGGAAGACGGGTAGTGGCTTGGAAGCGTCCAGCGCCCGTGCCCGAAACGACAATTTACTCATTTTTTTAAAATTCGAGATGCAACATAAATCTATCCGATCTCCTTAAATTCACATCGGTTTCAAGTTGAGCTTTCATGGATGATTCTGTGCGGTTATTCTGACATCTACGGTTCGACTGATTAAAGTTAGGGCGTCGCGAACGGAGCCGGGAAGGCCCGGATCTTGATCGCTCTATTTCGGTCTTTTTTTCAGAGGCTTCCCTGTCTATCGGTGGTTCAGTACGCCATGGCCAACATGGCGGACATTAAAAACTCTTTAACGCTCCGTTCGCTCAAAGCAGCCCAACCCACCGATCATCGAACAGCCATTCCCACATGGTCCCGAGCGCGTGCGCGACGGTGGGGGACGTGCCCCCCAAAACTAAACAAGTCAAATAAAACATTTACATCATTTGGGTAAGTAGCTAACCATTATATGTTTCAGGTTAAATTTGGAATGCAATTACAAAAGGGGCATTGACACAACATATTTCGCTGAATGTCCCTAATTGGTTACACTCTAAATAGCTTAAATAAAGACCTTATCATTAGGTCTCTCTTTATGTAGTGTTGTCTCTTGTCCTATATTTATATTGTATTTAAAAAAAAATGTTTTATCCCATGCCCCGTCCCCGCAGGAGGGCTTTTGGTAGGCCATAGTTGTAAATAAGAATTTGTTCTTAACTGACTTGCCTAGTTAGATTTATTTTAAATCAGTGACTAATAATTTGAAATTATTGTCTCTAACATTAGACGGTGTATTATCATGCACCTTTTATTCTTCACTTTTGTTTTACATGTGATTTGAATACTGAAGGGGGCTGTTAGTAAATTTGATTAAATATATTGGATGATAACTAACAAACCATACATGATGGTGCATTTGCATTACAATGCTCTGGCATGATACCAAATATTTTAAGTTGATTTGCTGCATGCAGTACCAAGCCTAGCTCTTAAAAGTTTAAACAAAAATATAAAGCTCTTGAGTCATAAACTACAACTTATTTGAAAATAACCAAAGTAAAATATACTAATTGACTAGACTTACTAGTCACTACCAGTACGGGGTATTGAACAGCTTCTGAACATATTTTCAGTTTGAAAATGTTGCCCTCTTGTGGTGTGATTAACCCTAGAACTGTGGCCCGCTGCAACCAAACTGTGTGGTCCTCCGTTGACCAGTGTGTAAGTCCTATCATAATTCAACAGTGGTGGCTGGAAGACATGTTTGATACCATTCCGCTCCAGCCATTACCACAAGCCTGTCCTCGCCAATTAAAGTGCCACCAACCTTGTGTGTAATTCAAATATTTGGAAATAATAAGAACCTCAAAACAAAGGGTTCTGGTGCCTTAAGTTAGCAAGCCTTGTCCGAGACAGAATGGTCAATAAGGCTAGTCTGCTTGACACCAAACTCTGAAGTCTTCCCACCTTCAGAGTCTAAAGGCTCCTTGATATTGTAGGCACAATGTATCTATAATGATGGGGGGCTGTGCTTTACTGATTGGTTATCCTGTGCCAAACACCCAAGCCATACCCCCTTCTAATACAACTGTTGGATTTTCAAATAAAGAGGTCTCAACCCCCCAGAAAAAAATTAACATTTGAGAGAACCAATCAAAGCTCAAGCCAATTTCGTTGTGAATATTGCACCATCAACAGGCTCCTGTCCAGACAAGTGTCACAGCTCTCCTTAGCTGTGTACCATGTGAGTCACATCATCCATGCTTCCATCGGGCATGAGTCCATCTCCTGTTTCTGTAGTGTGAGGCAGCTTAATGTACAAGTACACCCCCTGGACAGGATGGTAGTCTCTCTGTGCCTTACCCCAATACCTCATGAATGCCAAGCGGAGATGCATCTGGTGCTTTACTAAAGGACATTCTCCGGGCTTACCTATAGTAATGGCAGACATCGGGTCTTGCCAGGCTCCAAGAGTTGTAGGTTCCACTCGGCGTCAACCATTACAAAAGACAGCATCATTGGGATCTGAGTGGGAATAAAAAAAACAGCTCATCATTCCTTTGAGTGTTTAATTAAAGGGGTCATCATGTTCATAGGACTGGGACAGCAGTTCCAATTGCAAACAGTAACTGAAATCATCAAGTGCCTCAGAGTAGGCGTGCGTGTGTGTATTCATTGCTCATATTAGAGAGGCAAAACATTGTTTACTCTAGGAACCAAACAGGACAAACATAATGAAACAAAACAGGGAGGGACCTACAGTGCATTTGTACAGACCCCTTCACCCCCCACAAAACAAATGTACATTGCATTAATGTATTAAATAAAACCGATACCTTATTTACATAAGTATTCACACCCTTTGCTAAGAGACTCGAAATTGAGCTCAAGTGCATCCTGTTTCCATTTACCACCTGTGGTAAATTCAATTGATTGGACATGATTTGGAAAGACACACCTGTCTATATAAGGTCCCACAGTTGACAGTGCATGTCAGAGCAAAAATCAAGCCATGAGGTCAGAGGAATGTTTTGAGGCACAGATCTGGGGAAGGTTACCAAAACATTTCTGCAGCATTCAAGGTCCCCAAGAACACAGTGGCCTCCATTCTTAAATGAAAGAAGTTTGGAACCACCAAGACTATTCCTAGAGCTGGCCGCTCAACCAAACTGAGCAATCGGGGGAAAAGGGCTTTGGTCAGGGAGGTGACCAAGAACCCAATGGTCACTCTGACAGAGCACTAGAGTTCCTCTGTGGAGATGGGAGAACCTTCCAGAAGGACAACCATCTCTGCAGCACTTCACCAATCAGGCCTTTACAGTAGTGGCCAGACGGAAGCCACTCCTCAGTAAAAGGCACGACAGCCCGCTTTGAGTTTGCCAAAAGGCACCTAAAGGACTCTGACAATGAGAAACAATATTCTCTGTTCTGATGAAACCAAGATCGAACTCTTTGGCCTGAATGCCAAGTCTGGAGGAAACCAGGCACCGCTCATCACCTGGCCAATACCATCCCTACGGCGAAGCATGGTTGTGGCAGCATCATGCTGTAGGGATGTTTTTCAGCATCAGGGACGGGGAGACTAGTCAGGATCGAGGGAAAGAGTAAAGTACAGAGAGATCCTTGATGAAAACCTGCTCCAGAGTGCTCAGGACCTCAGACTAGAGCAAAGGTTGACCTTCAAACAGGACAATGACCCTAAGCACACAGCCAAGACCATGCAGGAGTGGACCAGCCAGAGCCCGGACTTGAACCCGATCCAACAGCTCTGGAGACCTGAAAATAACGGTGCTGCGACGGTTCCCATCCAACCCGACAGCGCTTGAGGATCTGCAGAGCAGAATGGGACAAACTCCCCAAATACGTGTGCCAAGCTTGTAGCGTCATACCCAAGAAGACTTGATGCTGTAATCGCTGCAGAACATGCTTCAACAAAGTCGTGAGTAAAGGGTCTGAATACTTATGTAAATATGATTTTTAACAAATAAAATTAGCAACATTTTCTAAACCTGTTTGCTTTCTCATTATGGGTTATTGTATGTAGATTGAGGGGGAAAAAACAATTATCCAGTTTAGAATGAGCCTGTAACCTAACAAAATGTGAAAAGGGCGGGTCAAGGGGTCTGAACTGCATTTGTCTGTACCTGCATTTGTCCAATACAAACTATTTTTTAAAACTAAATGCAGGTAGTCCCTCCGCGTTTGTCAAACTACTTTCTACTTGACAATTGCAGGTAGGTCGCACTCCCACTGGTTCCTAAAGCAAACAGTTTCCATTGCAAAACCTTTTGCAACAGCCCAAACGTTTTGTAACAGAATCCAACTAATGAATACACCCCTGCTCTCTCCCCTGTCCATGTAATCTAACTCAACAAGACCTAAAAGGCAAAACTGATCTTAAAATCAGCATTCTCCGAGACGCTTCGTGATTATGAGCCCAGGACAAGTCTACCCCATTCAGAGGCTAACTGCTTTAGCGCCTACTGACGATAGTATCTTCTGGTCGGGGGAGTTTAGTTCTGAACGTATCGCTTGCGGTACGGGTTTGGAAACATGAATAATGTATCTTTCATATCAGCGAGAAATTAAGTTACTACACACCTTTATTGGGTTAGTGTTTCCACATGGTCATATCTCCATGTTTCATTGCTTGTTAACAGAAGACATAGGCGGTCACCTATGCTAATTAGCTGTGTGTAAACGTAAATGGAGGCACACAGCTTATGGATGTGTAAAACTGTATAAAAGGGGCATATCAGCATATTTCAAAAACTAAAAGCAATAATTGACGTTTCTAAACATTAACACAGCGTTGGGAATGTAGTTCGCATAGCGAATGTAACCGCTAAAAACCCTACTTACAGAGAAGGGTTTTTGAAAGCTAGGACAAGCAGTGGTGTAAAAATACTTTAAAGTACTACTTATGTAGGTTTTTTGGTTCTGTACTTTAGCATTATTATTTGACAACTTTTACTTAACTACATTCCTGAAGAAAATAATGTACATTTTACTCTTTTCTCTGACACCCAAAAGTACTCATTACATTTTGAATGCTTAACCTGTTGGGGCTAGGGGGCAGTATTTTCACGGCCGGATAAAAAACGTACCCGATTTAAACTGGTTACTACTCTTGCCCAGAAACGAGAATATGCATATAATTAGTAGATTTGGATAGAAAACACTAACGTTTCTAAAACTGTTTGAATGGTGTCTGTGAGTATAACAGAACTCATATAGCAGGCCAAAACCTGAGAAGATTCCATGCAGGAAGTGCCCTGTCTGACAATTTGTTGTCCTTCTGTTGCATCTCTATCGACATTACAGCATCTGTGCTGTTACGTAACACTTTCTAAGGCTTCCAATGGCTCTCTAATGCATTCAGAAAGCGGAATGACGTGTCTCCTGTCTCTGGGCAAAGTACAGCAGCAGAGTTTGTTAGTGGCCTGCCTGGGGACAGTGAGACTGAGATGCGCGTTCACGAGACTTCTCAATTTTTTTCTTTCAGTCTTTGAATGAATACAACGCAGTCCGGTTGGAATATTATCGCTATTTTACGAGAAAAATAGCATAAAAATTGATTTTAAACAGCGTTTGACATGCTTCTAAGTACGGTAATGGAATATTTTGACATTTTGTCACGAAATACTCTTCGGATAGTGACCTGAACGCACGAACAAAACGGAGGTATTTGGATATAACTATGGATTATTTGGAACCAAAACAACATTTGTTGTTGAAGTCCTGGGAGTGCATTCTGATGAAGAACAGCAAAGGTAATCCAATTTTTCTAATAGTAATTCTGAGTTTAGGTTGCCCCAAACTTGGTGGGTGTCAAATTAGCTAGCCTGTGATGGCTGAGCTATGTACTCAGAATATTGCAAAATGTGCTTTCGCCGAAAAGCTATTTTAAAATCTGACATAGCGTTTGCGTAAAGGAGTTCTGTATCTATAATTCTTAAAATAATTATGTATTTTGTCAACGTTTATCATGAGTAATTTAGTAAATTCACCGGAAGTCTTCAGTGGGTATGCTAGTTCTGAACATCACATGCTAATGTAAAAAGCTGTTTTTTGATATAAATATGAACTTGATTGAATAAAACATGCATGTATTGTATAACAATGTCCTGGGAGTGTCATCTGATGAAGATCATCAAAGGTTAGTGCTGCATTTAGCTGTGGTTTTGGTTTTTGTGACATATATGCTTGCTTTGAAAATGGCTGTGTGATTATTTTTGGCAGGGTACTCTCCTGACATAATCTAATGTTTTGCTTTCGCTGTAAAGCCTTTTTGAAATCGGACAACGTGGTCTTATCTTTCAAATGGTGTAAAATAGTCATATGTTTTAGAAATTGAAGTTACAGCATTTTTTAGGTATTTGTATTTCGCGCCACGCGATTCCACTGGCTGTTGACTAGGGTGGGACGCAAACGTCCCACTGGCCCAGAGAGGTTAACTTCTCTAGGGCCGGCGGGACGAAATCATCCCACCTACGTATCAGCCAGTGGAATCCTGTGGCGCGTTATTCAAATACCTTAGAAATGCTATTACTTCAATTTCTCAAACATATGACTATTTTACACCATTTTAAAGACAAGACTCTCGTTAATCTAACCACACTGTCCGATTTCAAAAAGCCTTTACAACGAAAGCAAAACATTCGATTATGTCAGCAGAGTACCCAGCCAGAAATAATCAGACACCCATTTTTCAAGCTAGCATATAATGTCACAAAAAACCCAGAAGACAGCTAAATGCAGCACTAACCTTTGATCTTCATCAGATGACACACCTAGGACATTATGTTATACAATACATGCATGTTTTGTTCAATCAAGTTCATATTTATATCAAAAACCAGCTTTTTACATTAGCATGTGACGTTCAGAACTAGCATACCCCCCGCAAACTTCCGGTGAATTTACTAAATTACTCACGATAAACATTCACAAAAAGCATAACAATTATTTTAAGAATTATAGATACAGAACTCCTCTATGCACTCGATATGTCCGATTTTAAAAAAGCTTTTCGGTGAAAGCACATTTTGCAATATTCTAAGTAGATAGCCCGGCATCACAGGGCTAGCTATTTAGACACCCAGCAAGTTTAGCACTCACCAAAGTCAGATTTACTATAAGAAAAATGTTATTACCTTTGGTGTTCTTCGTCAGAATGCACTCCCAGGACTTCTACTTCAATAACAAATGTTGGTTAGGTCCCAAATAATCCATTGTTATATCCAAATAGCGGCGTTTTGTTCGTGCGTTCAAGACACTATCCGAAAGGGTAAAGAAGGGTGACGAGCACGGCGCATTTCGTGACAAAAAAATTAAATATTCCATTACCGTACTTCGAAGCATGTCAACCGCTGTTTAAAATCCATTTTTATGCCATTTTTCTCGTAAAAAAAGCGATAATATTCCGACCGGGAATCTGCATTTAGGTAAACAGACGAAAGAAAATAAAGCATGGGGTCGACTCGGGCACGCGCCTAAGCCCATTGTCCTCTGATCGGCCACTTGCCAAAAGCGATAATGTGTTTCAGCCAGAGGCTGCCTCAATATCATTCAGCTTTTTCCCGGGCTCTGAGAGCCTATGGGAGCCGTAGGAAGTGTCACGTTACAGCAAAGATCCTCAGTCTTCAATAAAAAGAGCCAAGATGAACAACAACTTGTCAGACAGGCCACTTCCTGTAAGGAATCTTCTCAGGTTTTTGCCTGCCATGAGTTCTGTTATACTCACAGACACCATTCAAACAGTTTTAGAAACTTTAGGGTATTTTCTATCCAAAGCCAATAATTATATGCATATTCTAGTTACTGGGCAGGAGTAGTAACCAGATTAAATCGGGTACGTTTTTTATCCGGCCGTGTCAATACTGCCCCCTACCCCCAACAGGTTAACTTCTCTAGGGTAGGGGGCAGTATTTTCACGGACGGATGAAAAACGTACCCAAATTAAACGGCCTACTACTCGGGCCCAGGAACTAGAATATGCATAGTATTAGTAGATTTGGATAGAAAACACTCTGAAGTTTCTAAAACTGTTTGAATGGTGTCTGCGAGTATAACAGAACTCATATGGCAGGCAAAAACCTGAGAAAAATCTAATCAAGAAGTGGGAAGTCTGGTGCTTGTAGTCCTTTCAAGTCATTGCCTATCGAACACACAGCGACTTAGGGTTAATTTTGCACTTCCTAAGGCTTCCACTAGATGTCAAGTCTTTATAAAGTTGTTTGAGGCGTCTATGATGAACAGAGAGCGAACAGAGGAAGTTGGAAGTTGTTGACTCAGGAAAGCAAATGAGTTCATTGGCGCGCGTTCACGTGAGAGTTAGCTGTGTTCCAAAACGTTTTTCAATACACTGGAATCATCCGGTTGGAATATTATTGAAGTTCTAAGTTAAAAAGGCCCTAAAGATTGATGCTATACAATGTTTGAACGAACGTAAATAGAACTTGACTTTTCGTTGTGAAATTTTCGGCACGCTTCCTACACTTGGAGGAGCTTACTGAATGCGGAAACAACAAGGAGTTATTTGGACATAAATTATGGACTTTATCAAACAAAACATTTATTGTGGACCTGGAAGTGCTTTCTGATGAAGATCAAAGGTAAGTGAATATTTCTAATGCTATTTATGATTTTAGATGACTCAAATGGCGGGTATCTGTATTGCCTAGTGTATTTTTCTGAGCGCAGTACTCAGATTATTGCAAAGTGTGCTTTCCGCGTGAAGCTTTTTTGAAATCTGTCACAGCGGTTGCATAAAGGAGATGTTCATCTATAATTTTTGGAATAACAGTTTAATATTTTATCTACATTTAGGAGTAGTATTTTTGTAAATTGTTGTGCTGATTCACCGGCAGTATTGGAGGCAAAATATTTTCTGAACATCACGCACCAATGTAAAAGGCTGTTTTTGGATATAAATACCAACTTGATCGAACAAAAAATGCATGTATTGTGTAACATGATGTCCTAGGAGTGTCATCTGATGAAGATCGTCAAAGGTTAGTGCATCATTTTAGCTGAAATTCTGGTATTTGTGACGCCTGTCCTTGCGAGAAATGGCTGTGTGGTTTTTCTTGTTGGAACTGTCCTAACATAATCTACCTTTATGCTTTCGCCGTAAAGCCTTTTTGAAATCGGACAACGTGGTTACATTAAGGAGACGTATCTTTAAAATGGTGTAAAATAGTCGTATGTTTGAGAACTTTGAATTCTGACATTTTGTGGTTTTGAATTTGGCGCTCTGATTTTTCACTGGCTGTTGAATAGTGTGCGTCCCGCCTGCCCAAGAGGTTAACAGGACAGGAAAATGCTCACACTTATCAAGAGAACATCCCTGGTCATCCCTACTGCCTCTGATCAGGTGGACTCACTAAACACACATGCTTCGTTTATAAATTGTTGGAGTGTGCGCCTGGTGATCCATAAATAAAAAGATGGTGCCATCTGGTTTGCTTAATATAAAGAATTTACTTTTGATACTTAAGTATATTTAAAACAATACTTTGACTTTTACTCAAGTCATATTTTACTGGGTGACTTACTTGAGTCATTTTCTATGAAGGTATCTTTACTTTCACTCAAGGACAATTGGGTACTTTTTCCACCACTGAGGACAAGCCTAGTGTTTTGTCTGACAACGAGGCCAGGGCTAGTAACGTTAAGTCTGATCAAGCCACTCCACTGATTTATTCTGTTAATTACCAACAAGCCAAACAACTTGGCATTAGTCAACACTTCGAATGTGCAGTTCCTTTGTAGACCACTGGTAGTTGGTTGGCAGTGTTAGCTATCAAATATTGCCTTCCTTGCCTTGCTAGAACACGAGTTACTGGTTATAAACTTATGCCAATTTACAAAATAATTGTACAGTTTACACCAGATTTAGGTATGACACGTTGAGGTCATGAATTTGGTCCGTAATTTAACGTTAGCTGGCTTTCTTCCTGACTCTTTGGACTACAAATAATACATATAGCATTTCGCAAGTCAGAACATTTGAAAGCAAACGACAATTTATAACACACAAACCAAACTAAATGGAGCTGGCTCGCGATTGTAACGTTAACGTAGCTAGTTACTAGTAGCCTAGCATGCTGATTGACTTGACATCGGTGGTTGGCCAACTTAACAGCCATTCAATTTAATTGTGAGAGCTAGCTATCCTACAAACAAGACGATCTTCACACGACAGTTGTTTCGATCAGCTATACAAAGACATCTGAAAAACTTACCGTAAAATTGACTCCAGGATGGGTGATAACATTTCTGATGATCATGAGTGATTCCCCAAAAGCCAAGGACAGACGCAAGTGTAACGTTATCGTTTTGCAAACGCCATGCAGTAAAATACTTCTGATAAGACGTCATTCAGCTTTTTGTTAAGAAAGCATCGGATTTCTCTTGATCGTATCGTAAAGCCTCTCTCTCCATCGAACTAATACGTTTAGATCAGAGAATTATACTTGTAATTTCCAAGATTAGCTAGCAAAACTAGGAGAGAAGTGTTCTTGTTGGGGGTTAACAACTTTGCAATAGAAGACGCATCCTGATAGGTCGGGTGCTGGCACCAATCATCTGTAGAGAACACTGGGTTGATGAGCTCACGCTCAAAAACGAGAAAGTTCCATCTGTTGTACACGGTATTCTAAGCCCTCTGTATTACCTTGGGAATGGACCACCTAACATACAAGTATGAAACAGACGCAGAAACGCAGTCTTTCAATTGCAGTACGGAAATGAGTATATTATTTGAATGCTGCCTGCTGGTGCCTGACTGCAGGTTGGGAGAGATGTCAATCTGTACACTACTTACATCTTTACTTACTTAAATCAGTGAAACAAATTATACAATTGTATTCTGTGATGGAACTATTCACAAAATGAACCAGAAAGACCCACTAAACGTCAGACCTCTTTTGCAAGGGAGACGGTTTAATAACACAACAGAAAACTAATTTCAACGATTGGGCATTCTCCCAACCTATATTGGAGCCGAGCTTCCAACTCCTGATACTAATGTTCAAACCCACTGTAAACACCAACTGTGTCCTGTGGAATGGCCTTGTTCCCCTCCTCCTAGCTACAGTGGCAGTGCTGATGCCATATGACTCAAGTATCTACAAATGCTCATCACTCATTAGGCAGTGCAGCATCTGAAAACAGTGGCAGCTGTATTTCTGTTGTTCAGATCAGGAGACACTGTCCTGAGATTTATCCGGAGTTGGAAAATGCATGAATTGGCAAAAATAAGCGGTGAAATGCATCTGTTAAACTGCAGAAAACATGTGGGTAGCATAAGATGAGCAGTGAGTTGAAAGCCTAGGCCAAAGTGAGCCAAACATTCCTTGGCATCTTTCTAACAAAAAGAAGGGCAAGGACAATAATGAACACACATGCAGCATGTAACAATGTTGGGGTAATTTGTTTTGGAACTTTAATAAATAATTTCAGAAATAAAGTAATGCAAAATGTGAATGTGAAATAAAAAGGCACTTTAAAAACAGTGTTGAGATTGTGTTCTTACAACTAAGTGGGATGTTTGAAATTCTACAAAGATCTGAATGACATCACTCCCTTAACACTGATCTTTAACTGAAATGTAGTCACCATTATTCAATGGAAGAGTTTGATTACACCATCTAAATTAGAAGAGAATTATTCAACAGTAAAAAGAAAAACACTGAGGATACAGGTCAAGTAATAAACCATTCAGAACTCAATTTCTGTAACTGAAGCAAGACACTTAAAATAAGGCATATTGTTTGCAAACAAGGCAGTGAGTTCTATAATATTTGGCATCGCTATTAATTAAGAGTTTAATAGGGACCTGAGTTCTTTAAAACTAAACAATTTAAACCTGGAGCCCATAATACTACTAATGTACATTAATGTCATTATTTATAAAGATTTACAAATATCATGACAATATCTTTAAAAAATAAACATTTAAATTGATTGTTCAGGTTGAAGAATAAATTGATTAACATACCTTTGCTTCCAGCCCTTTTCTGTGACTAAAATATGGCTTTACACAGAATTTCCTACAAACTGTACACATTACAATTTACTGCTGCCCTAATGGCCAGCTATCGCTACGTATCTTGTCCCATATCGACATCCAATTTCACCCTCAAAAACAGAAATGGCTCCACGGTTCTATGAAAGGCACAACCACACCTTCAATGACCTTGCCAGTCCTGTGGCAAAAATAAAGTAAGTTTTAAAACATTCTGCCAAGTTCCACAAAAAAAAGTAAAAACCCAAGTTTATACATACTGTACAATTTTTCAATTCAAACAATGCATAGGAAAAAAACTGTTAGTAAAACATACTGAAATAGTGGCAAAATGCACTGCTATCATTTGGTGACTACAAAAACAAACCATGAACATAAACCCCCCCAATATTATTTTGCATACAGTGTTGTAATGAGAGGATGCTCCATCATTTTCCCTCGTATTTTGGATTGACAACAGTTGTTACAGCACTCTTGTAGATGGGATTCTCACCCTGCAAAAGACAAGGAAAAAGAGAGTGAGAAAAAGAATAATCATGGCTACATTGTCTTTGTCCCAAATGGCAGCCTAGTCCCTATATTTTATTTTAACCTTTTATTTAACTAGACATACATACATACATACATACATACATACATACATAGCACTACTTTTGACCAGGGCCCATAGGTGCCATTTGGAATGTAGTCCAAAAAGAGAATCATTCGGTTAGAACCACTTCAAATATCAAATTGTTCGGTTAAAATGAATTCCAGAGCAGCACGTCTCCATTTGGACAACACGATTTTCAACATTTCAATAGGGACTTGCAAACAAAGCAGTCACCTGTCCTATAATCTAGTATGTTAATGGAGCACACAACAACATGCAGTTAAATACATGTTAAACCTTAACCCATTTAAAATAAGGCAGCGTGAATTGGATGGTGAGCTATAGACCACTGTAGTTTAAAAAATATATTTATCCCGTTTTATTAAGTGATTCATTTCTTAGACAAATGTGTTCTTCAGGTTGCCTCAGACTGTACCAGAAAGTTTAAACTCGCTACTGAAAAGAGAAAACGGTTATTTTACAGCTTTTGCTTTTAAGAAGTTGAATGTTTTTTTCTTAATGAAAATATACTGCTCAAAAAAATAAAGGGAACACTTAAACAACACATCCTAGATCTGAATGAAAGAAATAATCTTATTAAATACTTTTTTTTTCTTTACGTAGTTGAATGTGCTGACAACAAAATCACATAAAAATAATCAATGGAAATCCAATTTATCAACCCATGGAGGTCTGGATTTGAAGTCACACTCAAAATTAAAGTGGAAAACCACACTACAGGCTGATCCAACTTTTATGTAATGTCCTTAAAACAAGTCAAAATGAGGCTCAGTAGTGTGTGTGGCCTCCACGTGCCTGTATGACCTCCCTACAACGCCTGGGCATGCTCCTGGTGAGTTGGCGGATGGTCTCCTGAGGGATCTCCTCCCAGACCTGGACTAAAGCATCCGCCAACTCCTGGACAGTCTGTGGTGCAACGTGGCGTTGGTGGATGGAGCGAGACATGATGTCCCAGATGTGCTCAATTGGATTCAGGTCTGGGGAACGGGCGGGCCAGTCCATAGCATCAATGCCTTCCTCTTGCAGGAACTGCTGACACACTCCAGCCACATGAGGTCTAGCATTGTCTTGCATTAGGAGGAACCCAGGGCCAACCGCACCAGCATATGGTCTCACAAGAGGTCTGAGGATCTCATCTCGGTACCTGGCAGTCAGGCTACCTCTGGTGAGCACATGGAGGGCTTTGCGGCCCCCCAAAGAAATGCCACCCCACACCATGACTGACCCACCGCCAAACCGGTCATGCTGGAGGATGTTGCAGGCAGCAGAACGTTCTCCACGGCATCTCCAGACTCTGTCACGTGCTCAGTGTGAACCTGCTTTCATCTGTGAAGAGCACAGGGCGCCAGTGGCTAATTTGGCAATCTTGGTGTTCTCTGGCAAATGCCAAACGTCCTGCACGGTGTTGGGCTGTAAGCACAACCCCCACCTGTGGACGTCGGGCCCTCATACCACGCTCATGGAGTCTGTTTCTGACCGTTTGAGCAGACACATGCACATTTGTGGCCTGCTGGAGGTCATTTTGCAGGGCTCTGGCAGTGCTTCTCCTCCTTGCACAAAGGCGGAGGTAGCGGTCCTGCTGCTGGGTTGTTGGCCTCCTCCACGTCTCCTGATGTACTGGCCTGTCTCCTGGTAGCGCCTCCATGCTCTGGACACTACGCTGGACAGACACAGCAAACCGTCTTGCCACAGCTCGCATTGATGTGCCATCCTGGATGAGCTGCACTACCTGAGCCACTTGTGTGGGTTGTAGACTCGTCTCATGCTACCACTAGAGTGAAAGCACCGCCAGCATTCAAAAGTGACCAAAACATCTGCCAGGAAGCATAGGAACTGAGAAGTGGTCTGTGGTTACCACCTGCAGAACCACTCCTTTATTGGGGGTGTCTTGCTAATTGCATATAATTTCCACCTGTTGTCTATTCTATTTGCACAACAGCATGTGAAATGTATGGTCAATCAGTGTTGCTTCCTAAGTGGACAGTTTGATTTCACAGAAGTGTGATTGACTTGGAGTTACATTGTGTTGTTTAAGTGTTCCCTTTATTTTTTTGAGCAGTGTATATCAGTGAAAAAGGTGGAAGAAAAGATGCAAAACTGAATCACAAAACACTTCAAGGGGAAAGTAAAGTACATGCAGGAAAAGGGAAAAGAGAGAGAGGTAATACAAACGTAGACTTATAGAACCACGCCTTTACGCCCATAGCTTGGATTCTGGAACTTATTTATAGGGCTCTTGTATATAGGATTCTCTTGCTATGGTTGACAATGAGACAGACAGGGTCAGAGAAAAGAACAAGAAAGAGCATGAAAAGAAAGTAAGCAGTAAAAGATGACAGGATGGAGGGAGTAATGGTTGAGGGACAAAGAAATCAGAAAAGGGTTACCAACTAGCGGTCTATCCATCATTCAGAATACAAACATATCCAACCCCAATGGTTTAGCAATAGCCATGCTCTTGAGAATGAGGTCGAGTCCCAAATAGCACCATATTCCATTTATAGTGCACTACCACTACTTTTGACCAGTACCACCATTTTTGACCGGGGCCAACGGGGGCTCTCGTCAAAGGTAGTGCACTATTTAGGGAATACGGAGCCATTTGGGACTCGACCAGAGGCTATATTCTCTCTCAGCTGTGCAATTCCTCAGCACACAAGTGCTCTGTCATTCTACTATAAACATGAAATACTGTTGCTATGACTTTGAGCACACTGAGCGGCTGGATTGAGCTTTCTTCTGTTGGTGACCAAGCACACCCTCTCCCTCAGCTTCATTGCCTATTATGGGCATGAAGTACTGATGAGTGGACAGATAGTGGCAGCACTCCTAGCCTAGCCAGCAAAATGCCCATAGAGGAAAGGCCACTCCCTCAGTGAATGAAGTCTGTCTCAGGCTGAGCAGCGTGGCAGAGCCAGGTTTCTGTGCTGCCATTGTTGGCACAAAACAGAAAACAGGAGATGTAGCCAAAGAGATAACCAAGGCACAAATATAACGGTTGGTTTTCGCACAGATAACCAAGGCAATGAAGTGCATGTCTTGAGATAGGCGTAAAAGGAATGCTGGATGAATGAGCTCTGTAATCACAAGCAGTAAGCCCTCATATATATATCTATATACACACGTTAGTTAATTTAGGACAGAAAGTCATCTCCCATTTCAAGAGTAGACCAGGGGCCGTATGCATCCAGTGTCTCTGAATAGGAGTGCTGATCTAGAGTCAGGCCCCCCTGTCCATGCAATCTTATTCATTGTGATCTAAAGGCAAAACTGATCCTAGATCAGCACACCTACTCAGAGACACTTTATGAATGCAACCCCAGATATCTGAACAGTGAAATAATATAAAAGTTAATATTCTTATTTGAAAGCTGGCTGTGCTGGTGTGATCCAACAGGATGCCTTACCGTGTCCCATTTGGCGTTCATCTTCTCCTTCTCGAACTTGGCGAACTCTCTGCGGTCGTGGATGATCATGAGCAGCTTCCAGATGAGCAGTAGGGCCAGGCCAATGAGCACAATGCCCGCCACCACGCCAGCCACGATGGGGATGATGTCAGGGCCCGCTGGGCACTCTGGAGCACAGCAGGGAACACACATGGCAACATTATGCATTTACAGTTAATCATATACAATGGACTATGTACTTGTGTTTTGAAAGGCGTCCGCCAAATAAAATGTAAATTATAGGCCTACACTTTGGCTCTGTCCCAAATGGCACCCTATTCCCTTCGTAGTGCACTACGTCATTTTGTAGTGCACTACTTTTGACCAGAGATTATAGGGGCCCTGGTTAAAAGGTGATCAAAGATATTTGCTCCTCAGTGGTGCAGCACCAGCCATCCACTCACCCAGAGTCTCGACCACGTAGACCTCCCTCATTGTGTCGTTCCTGACGGCGTAGGTGTAGTAGAACCAGCAGTCGTTGGCGTCCCTCTCCTTACAGTGGGATAAGGGGTAGGATTGGTCAGCTGGCTGGGGCAGCTTGTCCCGATCCTTCACTCTGATCAGGTTGAAATAGTTGCAGTCCCTCTGACACGTGTCCTTCTTCTCTCCAGTCTCAAAGGCCCGGCACTGAACACACTCCCTTTTAGAGAGGACAACAACATGGTCAGGCTATGGCCATACAGATAGGTATTAAGACAAATAAAAACTGATTTATCATTGTCTTTATTTTTTATTTACAATATCGTCTTAAACAAGTTTTTTCCCCAGGTTATACAGTGCCTTCGGAAAGTATTCAGACCCCTTGACCTTTTTCACATTTTGTTAGGTTACAGCCTTACTCTAAAATGTATTGCCCTCAATCTACACACACACACACACACACACACTACCCCATAAAGACAAAGCAAAAATATTCTTTTGACATTTCTGCTGATTTATAAAAGAAAATAATTGTATTACATAAGTATTCAGACCTTTTACTCAGTACTTTCCTAAATCACCGTTGGCAGCGATTACAGCTTAGTCTTCGACGCTACAAGCTTGGCACACCTGTATTTGGGGAGTTTGTCCCATTCTGCTCTGCAGATCCTCTCAATTTCTGTCAGGTTGGAAGGGGAGAGTCACTGCACAGATATTTTCAAGTCTCTCTGTTCGATCGGGTTCAGATCCGGGCTCTGGCTGGGCCACTCAAGGACATTTAGAGACTTGTCCCGAAGCCACTCCTGCGTGGTCTTGCCTGTGTGCTTAGGGTCGTTGACCTGTTTGAAGGTGAACCTTCGCCCCAGTCTGAGGTCTTGAGCGCTCTGGAACAGGTTTTCATTAAGGACCTCTGTACATCTTTGCCTCAATCTTGACTAGTCTTCCAGTCCCTGCTGCTGAAAAACATCCCCACAGCATGATGCTGCCACCACCATCCTTCACCGTAGGGATGGTGCCAGGTTTCCTCCAGACGTGACGCTTGGCATTCAGGCCAAAAAGTTCAATCTTGGTTTCATTAGACCAGAGAATCTTGTTTCTCATGGCAAACTCGAAGTGGACAGTCATGTGCCTTCTACTGAGGAGTGGCTTCTGTCTGGCCACTCTGCGATAAAGGCCTGATTGGTGGAGTGCTGCAGAGATGGTTGTCCATTCCATTTAAGAATGATGGAGGCCACTATGTTCTTGGGGACCTTCAATGCTGCAGAAATGTTTTGGTACCCTTCCCCAAATCTGTGCATCGACACAATCCTGTCTCGGAGCTCTACGGACAATTCCTTCGGCTTCAAGGCTTGGTTTTTGCTCTGACATGCACTGTCAACTGTGGGACCTTAGACAGGTGTGTGCCTTTCCAAATCATGTCCAATCAATTGAATTCACCACAGGTGGACTCCAATCAAGTTGTAGAAACAGGATGCACCGGAGCACAATTAAGTCTCCTAGCAAAGGGACTGAATACTTATGTAAATAAGGTATTTCTAAAAACCTGTTTTTGCTTTGTCATTATGGGGTATTGTGTGTAGGTTGATGAGGAATTATTTTCATTTAATCAATTTTAGAATAAGGCTGTAATGTAACAAAATGTGGAAACGTAAATAGGTCTGATACTTTCCAAAGGCACTGTACAAATCCACAAGTCCCTGTCAGCATTGTGGGTGGGCGATAACGGAGATAAAGAGACGATGTGCTCACTTGTGCTCAGCGCAGACACCGGGGCAAGTGGGGCAGATCTCACAGGTGGGGCCCTGGAACTTGGGGTTGGTGCACTTGCAGACACCACACTCGCAGGTGCCCCGGCCATTACATATCTGCTTGTTGGCTGCCAGGCAGGTGGAGGTGTCCAGGGAACAGTCGCAGGCGCTGCCCGTGTAGTTGGCATCGCAGATACACACCCTGCACTCACAACGCCCATGTCCTAGTAGAGGGGAGGAGAAATTAAGAGATTGAATCTATGCTGGGCCTACACAACGCAGCCATTCATTTTGAAGAATCATCCAACTAAAACATTTTCTTTCAGTAGGCCATGGCTGAGGAAAGAGGTGGAGAAAATGGAGGATCCATGATATGCTGTACATTTTAAAAACACGTTCTTTCAGTAGTTCATTCTATAGATGTTACAGTACGCAGCAGTGTCGAATGAATACAATATGTCTACGAAAACCAAGAGGGCCAGCCACGGGTCTTACCTCCACAGAGTTTGTTGTTGGAGCGGTCACAGTTGAAGTTGTCACACTCGCAGAATTTCCCGCTGTACCGTTCCTCGGGATTCTCCCTCTTCTTACACTCACAAGTTCCACACACACAGTCTCCATTGTTGCTGCAGATGTCTGTACCATTGTCCTTCCGACAGTTACCGTCCAGGTCGTCTGTCCTCACCTCGTCTGTGCTGCACTCACACAGTCTGCCGATACGTCCATCGTTGCACCTGAGCCAAAGCAAGATCGTATTCATTAGTGCACATGGAAGCAAAAAATGTCACTGCGGAAATCGAAAACAAGCATTTCTTATTGGATAAGTTAATGTAGTCCCTTTGTCCTTTTTCTTCCGTATGGATCCTAGTGAATATGACCTGTATAGTTTCAGAAGAACATTATGGTAATTCACACCTGAAAATCAGAACCCAAACCAGTGTTTTATGTTGTGCCTACCTGCAGGCTCCACACTCAAAGGTCCCGTTGCCATTGTGGCAGATCTTGCTGAGAGGTTCTCCACCTTTGGAACATTCACATTCGCAGATGAAGTTGAGGACGATCTCCACATCCTCATTGAAACCCAGCGGCTTGATCCTAATGGTCTCCGACTTGCCTTTAGATGGACACTTCTGGGACTCGATGGTAATGTCAAAGGACACCTAGGAGATAGGATGATAGAAGGCATTAGTAAACTCCTGGAGACTGGTCTTGAGAAAGACCTCTGAGCTGAAACGTTGAGTAACGGTCAAATATATTCCCTCTTGTTTTTCCAATAGTAAACCCCTAAAAATGTCTTGGATGGTTTACACATTTTTCTAGATGCATTACATTGACAAATGTAAATTCTCCACCCCTATTTCAATAGAGACCAGACCACCAAGGAAAGGCAGCGCTCGCTCTTACTTACCTCATCTCCAATGGAGATGTTAGAGCACTTCCTTCCGTTCTCTCCCGTACCAACCACGCCATTCTTGCAGATGGACTTGTATTTTATGGACACACCATCAGGCACCTTGTTGTTCTCCAGAATGACTTCAGATGAGAGAGACTACCAAACACAGAGAATGTTAACCAAATGTGTCAATATAAAAAAAAAATAAAAAAAAAAACGGGTAAAAAGTAGTACACTATTGGGAATAGGGTGCAAATTTGGGACAGATACCAGGTATTGATTTTCTGCACAGTAATTATTAGCTTCACATCAAAACAGCCATTCCAAGTCAAAGCTGGTGTCAAAGCGAGGGGGTTAAACTCACATTGTAAGAATCGATAATGAGCTTGATGACGTTGCTGGAGTTGGAGGAAAGGGTTCCTACTGCTGACTTGGGGATGAGATTCTTCAGTTCCTTGTAAACAGGCTGGAATTCCTCAGTAACTGCAAAAATAGTCTGAATGTTGTTGTCGCTCAGTTTCTGGACCAAATGGGCAATGGAGGGATAGTCCTGTCAATTGAAAAGAAATGCAAGATGAAAATGTCAAAACAAACATCCAACCATCCATACCACGGAGAGACGAGCCAGTCATACAGCATGTTATACCATATGATAACCTTACTGTCCGTTCACATGGAAATTCATTTTGTGAGGTCAGCACACTAAATAAATAAACTATAATGCAACAAATGCAATACAAAATGTCTGGAAGGTATAGAGTATATAGTATACAGAGAAACTCTTACGTAGTAATGGCTCATGGTGTACATGTTGTTTTCCAGATGACACTTTCCATCGTTGGGCAGAACGATGCCGCCCAGTTTGCCGTCTCCAGCAAAGTGGAAGCCAGCGTCAGTGGAGAACACCAGCAGACGAGTGACGTTCCTCCAGCCAATGGCATCCTGCAGGGGGAGGGACAGAAACAAATACAATCAATTAGAGCTCTCGAAAAATAAATTCTCCAAAATATATCAAAATTCTTTGCTGTAATGCTTTGCACTAGGGCTAAACCAATTTAGTCGACTGGTTGCTTGTTTGGTCGATAGGCTGTTGGTCGACCAAGATCATTTTAGTCGAGCAGTAGCAAACAAATGTATAAACAAATCATGGTGTATAAGACACCTATCTGATGGACTGATCCATTGGTATTTGGTATTTTATTAGGATCCCCATTAGCTGTTGCAAAAGCAGCAGCTACACTTCCTGGGGTCCACACAAAACATCAGACAAGAACAGCTCAAGGACAGAACTACATACATTTTTAAAAAGGCACATGTAGCCTACATATCAATTCATACACACAAACTATCTAGGTCAAATAGGGGAGAGGTGTTGTGCTGTGAGGTGATGCTTTATCTGTTTTTTTATACCAGGTTTGCTGTTTATTTGAGCAATATGAAATAGAAGTTCCATGCAATAAGGGCTCTATATAATACTGTACGTTTTCTTGAATTTGTTCTGGATTTGGGGACTATGAAAAGACCCCTGGTGGCATGTCTGGTGGGATAAGTGTGTAAGTTGACTATGCAAACAATTTGGGATTTAACACATTAACATTTCTTATAAAAATAAGTGATGCAGTCTCCTCAACTCTTAGCCAAGAGAGACTGGCATGTATAGTATTTATAAGCCCTCTGATTACAAATAAGAGCAAAACGTGCAGCTCTGTTCTGGGCCAGCTGCAGCTTAACTAGGTCTTTCCCTGCAGCACTGGACCACACGACTGGACAATAATCAACATTAGACAAAACTAGAGCCTGCAGAACTTGCTTTTTGGAGTGTGGTGGCCGTGGGGATGGCACAGTCCATCGGTGTAAGACATTTGCTACTGAAATTGAAATGGTTATATTATGTAAAAACAATGGTGCAAAATAATATCATTTTATAACAAATGCGCTTTCTCCCGCGTTGGACAGAGGTCGCTGTCCGCGGTTCTGAAACACAGTGCACTGTTAAATTGACGCCTTTTCCTAGACCATGTTGCAATGAGCATAATAGCAAAGTTAACCAGCATATTGGTGTGGAGAACAATGCGGGGGAGACAGCAGCGGAGTTAGGAGACAAACAGCCCTTGCCTTAATTGTCTAAGAAAATTGTGGAGGAACCAACTTAATTGGGTCTATAAATCAATAGCCTAACTGTAATGTGCCTGGCTTTATAAATCATCATATCTACAGAAATAAGACTGATCCTGATTCTGTTGCCTGTGTGATTAATAGCCTACTGATTCCGTGCGCACCAAGCCTCAGGCAACCACATGTCGGATAAAAAAAGTACCCAAATTCAGCTGTTTTTAATCTTTGTTATGCTGTAATAAAGGCTTTACACTTGTTTTCCATTAGACCAGCCTCTCTGGTATTATTTAGATTTGATTTAGTGTTGTTTACACTGTTCTAAATTGTCAGAATTTGTATTTCTAATAATGACCCTAATTTTCTTGATCTTCTTTCTATTATTATAATAATCATCATTATAATAATAATAATTGTTTTCATTAGTAGGCTTAGTATAGTATCCTTGTATAACCACCATTGAGCTGTAGGCCTAAGAGCACATCCTGTTTAGTCTTACTTAGGCCTATATTTTAATACTTACATAGGCTACTGTATCAATCAATGTATTAGTTCATGTTATCACAGCATAGGAGTCATTCATGATTTGAAATGCAATCAAGCATTTTAGTTTCAAAATAAAATAAAGCGACCATTGAAAAATTAGCGTAAACAATAAATAGGCCTAAACCGTTCCATTTCGCAAATTGCATTCACGAATGATTGCGACTGTTTTGTCTTTGCTGTAATGAAAGGCTGTACAAAAAAAAACTTTACAGACTCTCTGGTGCGCTTATTTATTTAATGTTGTTTACAGTCAAAAAACATATATTGTAATCTAACAGCACCTGTTTGGCGCACGCAGCGCTTGCTCCTCACCTTTTTCTTGATCGCCAGTATTTTCCACAACTAGTCAAATTTATTCCACACATCTGACTTCCCCTTTACCTCCTGAGCAACCAGTAAATATTCCCCAGTTTCAAGTTTATTTGTCACATCCTCTGCATACATTTTGCTGTCACGGGTTACGGTGTTCAGAGTTTGTTCTAACCAAGTTATTGATGTGATTATGATATGCTATAGGTCACGCGCCCTATTGGTCACATGCATGTGATGGATACATCTGTCACGTGAAGAGAGCAAGAGTTGAGGGAATGTTTTTTCTAAACAAAATGAGGGATTTCAATAACTTTTCAGTCAGAAATGTCTGCAATAATGTTGCAGCTTCAGCAACACGGGCAGTGTGATACACACTGTTGGTGTTCTGTGGTCACTACAGCAGGGAGGAGAGAGAGACAATGGGTGCTAGTCACAGTCACTCGCAGTTTTGTTTTAACACAGCGCAGCAAGTCTGAGCCAGGTCCAGCACAATCAAATCAATTGCGGTCGGACTCCCGCTAGTCATTTGTGTGTCTTAATTATTTAATCAAACAGTTCACTTAAAGCATCAGACAAGCTCAGTGCCTATAGTTGATTTGATTAAATAGGATGCCTCTATATATGGAGAAATATATGTTCAATTTTTAACCAACCGATTGGTCAAACGAACAGTCAACGTTTTAGTTTTTTGGGTACAGCCCTACTTTCCACTGGATGTTATTATTTCAATCATTAACCATTCTAGCCAATTTGGAACATTTCTGTACTTCTGGGCTGGTATAAAGAGTCTTCTATTAGAAGTGATGATCTAGGATCAGGTCCCCCCTGTCCATGTAATCTTATTTAACTTCATCAGTAGTACTACTGATTGATCCTAGATCAGTAGTACTACTCTGCGCTTTATGAATACAGGCCCTTAACGGAGACTAGCACACTTAGCCCAGGCCAGGTCACTCACCCCACAGACCGCCACCTGCATGATGGCATCAAAGCCTCCCTCAGGCGAGTCCAGGTTTCCAGAGATCTGCTGCTTGCTGACCAGGCTGTTGAACTTCTGCCCATTCTCGGTCAACCTGAGCACGTTCTTATAGCTGAAGGGGCTGGTGCAGTTCTCATTGCTCGTGCAGGGGTTCAACAGCCTAGCTGGGGTGGTGCTGATGTAGGGCATCACAGTCTTCTCCACAAATGAGCCGAAACCTGGTTAGGAAAACAGTCGAGGTTTAGAAAGAGCTGGCAGAGGAGGCAGAAATGGGTAGCATCTGGCTGTAGCTAAGGAGGAAGGACAGGAGTCGGGAAACCAAGATCTAACATCCAAAGACAGGCTAGCGGCGGTGGCAGGGGGGGGGCAGGAGAGAAACATTGAGGAGTGGTCTTCCCCGGCTGATAACCCTGTAGCTGGCCTAGATACAGGCAGAGATGCCCATCAAGTAACTTCCTATCTGTATAAAGAAGACCTTTTATAGACGGTCGAAGAGTTGTTTTACTTTGAAAGTTTTAAAGTTGAATGTGTCTTACCAATCCTAAAGTCTGACGTGATCTCCTGCATCTCACGCATCAGGTCAGTCCCCAGGTTCTTGACGTTCTCCAAATCGTCTTTCATGGAGAAGGATAGGTCCATCAAGTAGTAGAGGTCGATGGGGTAGTCCTCTGCCCGCTTGAACTTCAGCTTAAACGTCTGGGCCTCACCTGCATGGTGGAAATAGAATAGAATGGAACAGATTCAGAGAACATGATGACTTCATTATTCCAGATGATACAAACAGCAACAGGATTCTGACTGACAATTTAGATATAGCCATCAATGACGGCATGTTAATGGAAAGTTCAAGAAATATTTAATATCCTAGCATATCCTGCTAGATGGTATCATATAGC
Source organism: Salmo salar (assembly GCF_965601325.2). Taxonomy (NCBI): domain Eukaryota; kingdom Metazoa; phylum Chordata; class Actinopteri; order Salmoniformes; family Salmonidae; genus Salmo; species Salmo salar. The sequence goes on from NC_138304.1 coordinate 20,071,239, forward strand.
TACATGGCCGGGCAGGGCCAGTATTCACAAAACCTCTTATTAGAGTAGGAGTGCTGATCTAGGATCAGTTCCTCAATGTCCATCTAATCTTTTTCATTTTGCCTTACAAGATAACTCCTGACCTGCGCTGCTATAGGATCAGATGTAACTCTTTACCGGATCGGAGGTTGAGGCTGAGTTTCTGGGGCTGGATCTGAGTGATCTGGTCAGGCTTTAGCTTCTCGGCCACGTCCTTCTTGCGGTTGGTGACAGGCTTGTCCTTGTCAATGGAGATACTGCCCCGGGGGTTCTCGATCTTAGCCTTACTGCAGCCCTTCGTTATCAGGGACTTCAGCTCATCACACCGGGCTGACTTAGACTCTCCCTGCTTCAGGAAGTCCTGCACAGAGATAGAAAACAAAACACGTTGTCATTAGCGATGACAAATAACCCAAACTTTATTTATTTATTGACTTTTCACAATAGTTATCATAGATACAGAAGTACACGGTATGCCTTTCAAGACTGACCCTTGACTAGAAGTGCCCTGGAGGTTTGGATTTTAATGAGTTCTGTCCTCTAGCTATTTAACATTACCCTGCATGTGCAAGCTATATGAACACTTGCCCTGCATCCCTAATGGAACCCTATATAGTACACTACTTTTGACCATGGCCCATAGGACTCTGGTCTAAAGTAGTGCACTATGTAGGGAATAGGGCAAATTTGGGACACAGAAAATAGGCCATTCTCCATCGGGAACAGGCAAAGTTTAGATTGGATGCACATGATTTCTCACAAGGCACTGCAGTGGTTTGCCACAGACAATGTGCCAAGTCTGAATAGAAATAGTACTATGCCTGGCGTCATTCTTAAAAAGGGTATTTTTCTGAATCAAACCATTACACATCATTTTATAATGGGCATTATTGCTAAAGAAATATGTCAGTTTTTGTTTCTGTTTCATCAGTGTTGAACGAGGTACCTGACATTTGGTGTTGCTCATTGAGATTGGTAAACAGGTCGACTGCACTAAGTTCTTCAGCAGCCTGCATTGTTGACCTTTGATGAAGAACAGGCATGCATCCCACATGGCACCCTATTCCTTATATAGTGCACTACATTTGACAAGGCCCCACAAGGCTCCGGTCAAAAGTAGTGCACTGTGTAGGGAATAGGGTGCCATTTGGGACACAACCCCAGGCAAGATATGACAGGAAGCGTCAGGGTGAGTTATGTTCTGTAACGTGACTCACAACTGCTCTGCATTACAATACTCTTGAGTTGCCTGCACCCCCCCCCCCCTACCATTTCACAGCAAGCTCTCTAACTGGTATTGGAATGATATCCCTGCCATTGTTAACCTCTAAATACAAACACTGTTGCGGTAACTGCTTCTAGTTCGATAAGTCGAAACATTCTGCCCCTGTGAGCGTGTGCACTCAAACAACTTTATCAAAAGACACACTTACAGCGTCTGTACACCATCCACATTTCTCTGCGACCTGGATGCATTCCCCACATGATTGTGCATTTGCCTTGATGCAATCACTGCCCTCTGAAAGGAAGAAGCAATACTTCGTAAGAAACAGCCATAACTATTTGTCAAGAGGCAGCATTCAGAAAGTTTGCGTCATAAATGGCACCCGATTCCCCATCTAGTGCACTACTATGGTCAAAAAGTAGTGCATTACATTGTAAATAAGGTTCATTTGGGATGCAGAAATGATTTAAAGCTGCCTCTCTAGCTGGCTCAACATGGAATTTCATTTCTTCCAATATATTCCATTGAGAGCCATGCTGCTGAAGCCAGGCAGCTGTAGACAATTTCTTGAATACACAACATCCTCCCATTAGGACAACCGGCCTCCTCAAACCATAATGCAATCCTGAAATTAACTGCCACACTATCATGATCTGAAGAATGTGCATCAAAGAGCATCAAAGATAAGTCAAAAGAGCAGACAAAACAGCAAGATGTAGAACATTGTGTGTCTCAAATGACCTTACCTTGCTGTGCACTGCAGAAACATAGGATTCCTAATAATGTTGCTATAGAAAGTAGCTTCAGATCCATCTGAAAGGAGACAAAACAGACAGTGGATTAATTCAATCTACTGGACATGGATTGAGTGAAGCACATATCATATTCTAAAAGCAAGAAGCCACAAAGGGCTGTAACGGAAAACATATCGCGATATAGGTATAAAAAGACTCTTTGGTCTTACAAACCTGCTGCATGTAAAACATTGTGTGCTATAGCTTGGAAAATAAATATATGTCTCTGGATGACAACATAATGTTTTCCTAAAGAAGTTAAATATGCGTCGGGTTTTGTTTCCTTGCCAAGATAATAAACAAGTATCGCGATACTGGCATCTTCCCAGCCCTACAAAAGGACCTCTTTATAAGTTGCAGTGTAGAATATGCATGTCAGTGAAGCTGTGGTAAAGCATTTGATGGAGGGTTTTAAGTGCGAGTACGTTGCACGGTGAGAACATCTAGATACGTTTCCTGTATGTGACCAAATCTAACTTTTGGTTAGGCATATATCAATAGGGTGTTTTGAGAAGTGTGCAATGCATTCAGCACAACACGAACAAAGCAAGTTCATTTCATGTAGGGATAGACGGCTGCTGTTGAAGCACGCCAAAGGTAGTCAGGGACGGGAATATCTAGTCCGGTAATCTTCAGATAAGGACCTACACACCCCAGAGAAACACAGAGGACAGGAGTCAAAGTCCTTGCTTTAAGTGTGTTCATCAACACTTGAAGGAAGACATTGTTCGAGCTGCTGCAGCTTAATCACGTTCAACATAAATAGGAAACCAATGTAGCACTCAGAACACTCTACCAACAACTACCACCAGTCACTCAACAGAAAACCCAACAAAAAACTATTATGGACAAGAAGAAAAAAATAAAATCAGCAGCTGAATTCTTTATCATTTTTGTTACAACACCTTGGAAACATGGTGGCCAACATTCACATTGGGCTAACCCCTATACAGAGAAGATCTGGGGCCTTATTCATAAGCATTGCCTAAATTTCACACTAAATATCTGCGTGAGCCAAAAGTATTGCACTATATAGCGAATCGGGTGGCACTTGGAACACATTTCTTGACAAGACCACTGCTTCCTAACACAGAGCAGAGAATGGAGAGGTGTGGGTCTTCTACTCCCATATATGGTCCGGCAGCTACATGCCTCCCCAAAGTCCTCCTCCTTCTCGCTCGCTCTCCCAGTGACACATTTCCTCTGACGGGCTGGATCCTGCCCAGTTCTCCTCTCACTTATGAAGTCAGCCCCTCTCTCTCTCTCAATTTCTCTACCTCTCTCAGCCCGGTAAAAGACACAAAGAATAACGGAGAGAGTCTGCCTTGCCAACAATACTTGGTTAAAGAGAGTCAGAGAGCAGAAACAGCCTTATTGGGTATCGTATACTGTAGCATTACCCACTTCACAAATATCTCAAAAGTACACACAGTACTGTATTTCTTTTCTTGATAAAATGATCAGCAGGGGCAGTATTTGAGGGAGTTGTGTCTCTGGAACAGATTCCACATGTAGTTGTACATAAGCATGCACAAACTACCTCAGGCATTTGCGTAAGTGAACACATCCTTGCCTACAGTGCCTTCAGAAAATATTCAGACCCTCAACTTTTTCCACATTCTTACATTACAGCCTATTCTAAAATTGATTAAATCCCCCCCCCCCCAATCTACACACAATACCCCATAATGAATAAGCAAAAATTATTTTTAGAAAATGTTTCTAATTTATATATTTTTTTTTAAATATGTTAAAAAAAATGAACTTACATACACTACTGTTCAAAAGTTGAGACACTTAGAAATGTCCTTGTTTTGGAAAGAAATGGGTTTTTTTGTCCATTAAAATAACATCAAATTGATCAGAAATACAGTATAGACATTGTTAATGATGTAAATGACTATTGTAGCTGGAAAAGGCAGATTTTTTATGGCATCTTTCATAGGCGTACAGAGGTCCATTATCAGCAACTATCACTCCTGTGTTCCAACGGCACGTTGTGTTAGCTAATCCAAGTTTATCATTTTAAAAGGCTAATTTATCATTAGAAAACCCTTTTGCCATTATGTTAGCACAGCTGAAAACTGTTGTTCAGCTTGCCACCACCATGCTTCACCGTAGGGATGGTGCCAGGTTTCCTCCAGACGTGGCACTTGGCATTCAGGCCATGGAGTTCAATCTTGGTTTCATCAGACCAAATAACCTTGTTTCATATGGTCCGAGAGGCTCATGGTTCCTTTTGGCAAACTCCAAGCGGGCTGTCATGTGCCTTTTACTGAGGAGTGGCTTCCGTCTGGCCACTGTACCGTAAAGGCCTGATTGGTGGAGTGCTGCAGAGATGGTTGTCCTTCTAGAAGGTTCTCCCATCTCCACAGAGGAACTCCAGAGCTCTGTCAGAGTGACCATCAGGTTCTTGGTCACCTCCTTGATCAAGGCCCCTCTCCTCCGATTGCTCAGTTTGGCCGGGCGGCTAGCTCTAAGAAGAGTCTTGGTGGTTCCAAACTTCTTCAATTTAAGAATGATGGAGGCCATTGTTCTTGGGAACCTTCAATGCTGCAGAAATGGTTTTGTACCCTTCCCAAGATCTGTGCCTCGACACAATCCTGTCTCGGAGGTCTACGGACAATTCTTTCGACCTTATATAGACAGGTGTGCCTTTCCAAATCCTGTCCAATCAATTGTATTTACCATAGGTGGACTCCAATCAAGTTGTAGAAACATCTCAAGGATGATCAATGGAAACAGGATGCATCTGAGCTCAACTTCGAGTCTCATAGCAAAGGGACTGAATACTTATGTAAATAAGGTATGTTATTTATTTTTAATAAATTTGAAAAAATGTCTAACAACCTGCTTTCGCTTTGTCATTATGGGGTATTGTGTGTAGATTGCTGAGGATTTGTATTTATTTAATCCATTTTAGAGTAAGGCTACAATGTAAGAAAATGGGGGAAGATTCAAGGTATGTAAAAGTAACCCATCCCGTGGGGGTACTGGCCAGGCCATCTCTAATTTGAAGGCCACCAAAGAGCTTCAGTGAGCTTCTTTTAGATGTAGACGTAGCCTACATCTAAAAGAGAGACACCAGGGTCATATTCACTTGTAGACACTTAACAGAAGAAAATGGACTGAAACATGGAAGGACTACCTGAAAGTGTCCAATAAGAAACTCACATTTTTGTTTGTTGTGCATTAGTAACGAATACGATCCAGTTGAACATGATGCAACACAAATAGCAGCAATCTAACCATCCAGACTCCCCCCCCCAACATTCCTGGACAGCGTCTTGGTTTACAGCTCAGGGTATCATCCTCTACAGAGCACCAAACTGTAAGGGGTTGACTGATCTAGGCGACATCCTAAATGGCACCCTCTTCCCTATATAGTGCACTACTTTTGGCCAGGACCAATGTTTCAAAACAGTTACTTTTTCCTCTCAGCTCCTCATTGAAATTTGTAGAATTGCAGGAAATTGGCTTATAAATTCAAAATAATTATGTACCTACACCACCAAGATGGGGCCACTAAAATCCACCCGTGCACATGGGCTGACCGCCCCCTTCGCAATGCCCCCTGCCACACCCAGCACCTAAGCCCCCTTTTTATCCAGAAGAAACATTGGTAGCCTAGGCTAAAGGCATCAGCATTCGTCAGTTTGGCTGACACATAGCCAAACTCTGCTAGGGTGAACCGAACGAGCTTGCTTGCATAACTCCCTTAAAAAGAACTTCACTTGAAAAAACAAGAAAGAAGCGGCACTAGTACTGTTTGTCCATTGTGAGACGCAGTAGCTAGTATAAACTTCCTCAAAATAGTCAGAATTAATATAAGATAACTCAAGAAATCTGTCATTAATTTTGACATTTTTGCAGAAGAGATCTTAGTCATGCAATTTTATATCTAAGATGTTTGGTGAAGTATTTTTCAATTAAAAAAAATGTGCTTGAAAATGAGTCGTCTCTGGTTGAATGACAAAGATTGTTGAAGAATCCCTACTGTTGACCAATTACCGAAAAAGGAGCGTAGACTTCGGCTACCGACTTCAGCTTGCCTCCATGTGTGCCCGGACAGCCGAAAAACACTCACCAATGTGCAAAAAGAACACAAGTCACAAAATGTCATAATATATGCACAAACTCTTCTGAACTGTTTCTGCTTGGAAGCATGCGGACGCCTTAAAATCGACACCGGATTGCCTAACATGGAAGAACTGGTACTGTGAAACCTGACTAACAAAGCTAAAAAAGAGACAATACTGCCAATTGAGCAACATTTTCTGGCATTTTGTGTGGTGTGTGTGTGTGTCTCTAAACCACCTGGATGTCAGTTAAGTTTGAGAGGGAATTTAATCTAGGCCCAAGAGTCACCAGATGTCTTTGGCTACATCAAAATACACACAATCGAACAGTATCCAATCTGATTTGTAAAACTGCATCCAGAGCCTACTTTCTAAGGGTGTGCTGCTGGTCTGCTGTGGTGGTAAGCCTTTCCCAGGGTGCATCCCAAATGTCACCCTATTCCATATATAGTGCACAACTTTTGAACAGGGCTTATAGGGCTCCGGTTCGAAAGTAGTGCACGCTGCCCCAGTCAACGGTCGGGAAAATCCATTCTCTTAGCATGGGAAAACATGACTCATCTTGGCTGAGGACTAGATCATGGGAAAGGGAATATCCATTTTCTAAAAACAGTATATCAGTCATGGGACACAATCAGTGATCTGTGTAGGGATGAAATAACCCATGTCTACTTTAAGAGATGACAACAGGGGGAAATGTGATGAGAAGTGTCAATTTCATGCCCTTTGCAGCTACAATTTGCTTGAATCTTTGCTCAAACTACTACTATAATGAAAAAACCTGTACAATCCTCAAAGAATTTCAGGGATTTTAAGGTGATGTTTCTGAATCTGTTGCTTTGCAACTGAACAGAGGCTGTCTGTCATGGCATGTTTAAGAGCATAATATTTATATTGGTGTGAAAAACTCAATGGCGAATCATGGCTTTGTATGGTCAGGTTCAGAGAGAGCGCAGTCTAACTGTTGCAGCCGGCAGAACTATCCTTCAGCCCCCACCCCACGCACATTTTTTGGGTTGTCCTGGTACTACACAGCTGATTCAAATAACCAACTCTTCAAGCTTTGATGATTTGAATCAGCTGTGTAGTACTAGGGCAAATACCAAAACGTGCACGGGGGGGGGGGCCCAGGACTTAGTTTGGTAAACCCTGCTTTAGGCTACTGACTGTCAGTGAAAAATATAAGGTCTACTGAAGACCTAGGTTAGCAGGTAAAGAACATCCCATTAAGGTCATTTAGCAGACACTCTTATCCAGAGCGACTTAGACTCAACTAAGATAGGGAAGACAACCACATCTCAGTCACTGCAATGCAAACCGAACTCAAGAAATAACTACATTATATTACCACAGTCTACCACTGACCAAACAAATTGTTTTCTATAGGTCTTAAAGGGTACCTAGGGAGAACACTAGAGGTAACCCAATCCCCTAAACCGTTGTTACAGTCTTCTGCCGGTCATTGGATGCAGACAGGTCATATTGAAGACAGGGTGGTTTCATCTACAGCCTGGCTGAAAGAAGTACGCCTCGGGCCAGAAATATTATCTCGCTCTGTGATGTAAATTCATCAAACGTTCCATTGCAGACACATCTAGTTGCCCTATGAAGAGAATCTGTCCCTTATGCATGTAAGCATAAGGCTCCACCCACTCACCAGCCTTGGGAGTGACATTCTTGACATTCCTATGCAAAACAGACAGTAGAAAATGAGTAAGAATATCTCCATAAAACTCTTTCCTACTGCTTACTTGACTGGGTCACTGTCAGAGTCTGCTGAGTTGTGTAAGAATGGCCTGGTTTTGAATCTAAAAACAGCCTGTAGGTTTCCAGCATAATGGACACATCATGGAAGCTTCAGGCACACACACGCAGGTCGCTACGTGTGTACTTGACTCAATGCAGAATGTGTCAACATCTTTGCTAGTCTGCTGTACAAAAGTCGACAAACTGCCTGCACTCCAAAATTGTATAGAGATGTGTAATTGTTTAGAAAAAGTTATTTGCATTATGGATGCTAAAGTAAGAAAATGCATAGGTTAAGATGCATGTCAATACCTCACCAATATACGCAAGATGTTGAGCAAACATCAAACCTAGGCCTAATGTTTGCTCAAGGGGCAGCTAAAAAAGGGAGCATATTGCAGTCATTTGTAATGATTAACACAATCCTGTTTAGAGAGGGGGAGACAGTACAAGGCCTAACACCTATCCACCGAGTCAGTTGGTTGTGTTTATGGAAGGTTTCATCTTGTTGCTAAGTGGTCGCTAATCTAGGTATGAACTGTTTGAGCTGCATCCGGTGATATAGAAAAAGACAGACCACACCAGTATGGTGCACACATCTCACAGCCTCACTCACCTCGCTGGTTAACCACATGAAACCACCATCGTCAATAGACCACTTTAGGCTGCACACAAATAAGGACGTGTACAAAATAAGCACATTTCTATAGTACTCCTTATGTCGATTAACGTGTAAAATACATTTGCGTGTGCAATTGAATCAAAATATTATCAACCCATTCAATGAGTGAATGGTGGGGTATGAATGATAACCCCACATTGTTTGTTCTAGGTTAGCAGTCTGGTTGTCCCTCGATAAGGTGCACGGACACTCAACCCCCACTCTCCTTGTCAACTCCCACCTGCTGGCGTAAGTCACAGAGCACTCTCACCCCCCCGCCCCTTCTCTCTTTCTCTCCCTCTGTGCATTAGCTCTCATAGCAGAAAATGTGTACATTTCCTTGAAGCTGCAGTATGTAACTTTTTGGGTGACCTGACCAAATGCACATAGAAATCTGAGTTATAGATCTGTCAATGTCATCAAAAGCAAGTATAAGAAGCGGCAGATGTGTTCTATGTGCGCTATTTCTATGCTTTCCGTTCTTCAGTTCCGATTTTAATACACCAGCTTCAAACAGCTGAAGATACAACATTTTTGGTCATTGAAAATATATTTCACAGCTGTTTAGATGGTGTAATGATTCTCTACACTTTGCATTGCTTGTTTTGTCACAAACTGAATTTAAGCAAACAATTCGAATTTTAGCAACCAGGAAAAGGCTGAGTTATTTCTGCATATTGCACCTTTAATTCAACTGCTGTGTATGCTGCTCTCCCTTAACAGCACTGTGTGGATGGATCAGGAAGAGCATTGGGTAGTACAAGGGAATGCTGAGGAAACACAACCTAAACTGAGGAATTCCTGCTTAATCCAATGAATTTTTTTATGTGTTTTCACGGGGGGCGTCTAGAAGCCAGTAGGCTACTCAATGGTGTGAACAAGAGCTGCCTTCTTGACATGATCTAAGCCATAATGTATCTAGGGTCTCAGAGTAGGAGTGCTGATCAGGGACCAGCCCCCCATCCATGAAAGCTATTCATTGTGGTGTAAAAGACAAAACTGATCCTAGATCATCACTCTTACTCTGAGACAGTCAATAGTATACATACAGCCCGTTACAATTATAATATTTTTTATTTTATTTAACCTTTGCTTAACTAGGCAAGTCAGTTAAGAACAAATTCTTATTTACAATGACAGCCTAGGAACAGTGGGTTAACTGCCTTGTTCAGGGGCAGAATGACAGATTTATACCTTGTCAGCTCGGGGATTCGATCTAGCAGCCTTTCGGTTACTGGCCCAAGCTCTAACCGCGAGGCTACCTGCCGACTAAATATATTACTTACAACAAACATGTAACTCCTCTCAGAAAAGGAGGTGGGGGTAGGTCTTGATCGTGATCTCAGATCGTATCCAGAGAACACATTCCAACTTAGTCATGTTCCAGATCCAGAACACATAGGAGTTAAAACACATAAAATGACTAATGCAAACTTCCCCCATGAGGGTCTAGGGCTAGCCTATTCATTCTAGTCAACACTGCCAGGCCTGAGGGGTCTACTCATTTGAGCCTGCAATGTGACTCATTTCTGACTAGCAAGCCTGAACAACATGCCATTGAATCAGTACTGGCCAGTCATCCGTTGAATCCGCCGGACAACTCAGGGGGTCGTATGTATCAAGTATCTCACAATAGGTGTGCTGACTTAGGATCAGTCTAGAATTTTTAAAATCACAATGAACAACAATGGACAGGGGGAGCTGATCCTAGCACTCCTACTCTGAGACGTTTGACCCCATGACAGATTAGTCATATAGCCTACTACAGTATGATATTATTCGGACACTCCTAGTGTAACGTCCCAAATGGTACCCTACTCCCTTATAGTGCACTACTTTTGACCAGAGACCATATTGCACTACTTTTAAGTAGTGTACTATCAAGGGAATAGGGTGCCAGTTGGGACACAAACCTAGGCTAGCCCGGTGCCATTGTTGCTGTTGAAGGGATCGTTTGGGAATTTGGCAATGAAGGATGAATTTTTCTTTCCCAGAATCAGATTAACACTTGGATACCATTTTTATGATGCTATTTAGCATTGGTTTACAAAACTACCTCTAAGTCCAGTATGAACAAAGTTCGTCATAAAAATGGTAGCGTAGCACCCCGTATTATGGGTATATTCAACAGCGTTTAAGAAATATATTACCTTCAACAGTGTTATCTTGTGATCAAGTCATCAATGTTCTGTGATTGGTGTCGTAAAAAAGTAGGCAAATAGCATGTTTGACATTTCAGTGTAAATACTACTACTGGTAACTTTTTGATAAGCAGTTCAGCAAAAAAGAATATGTCCCGTATTATCGGCATACGGTCCCTTCTATTTTGTTAAATTATAAGATATATCCATTTCGTTTTGTTCAACAACAAAAAAAAAGAGACCAACCTCATCTCCAAAGTGTTTACTAGATAGTTGACTAGCCTTCCGGTAAAAAAAAGATTGCTTGCCTGTCAACGTTTCATTGCGTAGCCCGGTGCGCCCTCCTGTAGCCTCTTAAAAATGGTTCTTCGACAACATCTTATTCAGTGTTGTAACCAAATAAATGACTCATTATTTGTTTTACAGATTAATCTTATGTTTTGAGAAAACAATGTAATACTAACATAAATGAGTATGAATAATTTAGGTAAAAAGTTGGATATTAAATTGTGTGGTCTGTCGCACAGCCTAATTTTACAATATACAGCACGTCCCACAAAAATGTGTGTGTGTGTGTGTATATATATATATAGACTTTTTTTGAAAACTCTCAAAACCTAACTTAACTTACATAAACTGTGGTCAGCTAGCTTGAAGGGTGTCTTTAGTCACAAAAAGTACCATTACTTTCCAGGCCATTTAAATGTTGAGCTCGAGGTGATTTAATCCTCCAACCTCTAGAGAGTGTCCGATGTTGGGGGAAAATTAGCTAACCATGAGTTCATCTGACCTAAGTAGATAAAGGGCGTTATTGCTAAAATCCTGAACTATCCCTTTAAGTCCTAACAACGTAACTAACAGAAGGCAATGTATGAACATATGACTAAGTCACTTTGGATAAAGCTTCTGCTAAATGGCATATATTGTATTATATAGGGAAGGGAAGTGACTCATTGGGTTAGCCCAACACCACTTCTACCCTGTTGTCTGTGTGCTATTATGAAGCATCTGAAGTGACTGAACTTATGTAATTACCACTGTGTGTGTGTGTGTGTGCAGGCGCAAGATAAAACGCAAGGGGGGGGGGGTTCGCTCCTTGACTCCTTCCCTTGAGACAGTAATGCTATGTCATTAAACATTATAGGTCTATGATATCAGACAGGATCTCCTAATCAAAGACTCATTTCACCCCAATTAATCTGACTAAGGCCATTAAACGAAGACACTTTAATCCTTAAAATAAGAAATTGACAAGAATGGCTCAGTCAGACAGCAAATAGCAATTTGGATTGGTGTCGATGCTTAAGGCGTCTGCATGCTTCCTATCCGAAACGGTTCGGAACAATTAGTGCAAATATTCTGATGACATTTTGTAGCTTTTTTGTTCGTTTTGGTCTTCGGCAAGGGTTTTTTCGGCTGTTCGTGAACACAAGCCGAAAGTCTGTTCCCGAAGTCTACGCCCCTTTGGTCAACAGCAGGGATTCGTCAATCAAGTGTTTGTCATTCAAGAGATTAATCATTTTCATGCAAATGTTTTCACTTGAGAAATAGTTATATATAAAATTGCGTGACTAAGATCGTAGACTAAAAACATAAACTCAAGAAATATGTCATTAGATATCTTAGATTCATTCTGACTATTTTGAAGAAGTGTGTACTTGCTACAGTGTCTCAAGATGTCAATGGTACCGTTTGTCCACCTTTTTCTAATTTGTCAAGCTAAGGTCTTTTATGGGAGTATGCGAGCACACTCGATTGGTTCACTTAAGGCACCAGCCGAACCGAAGCATGCGGAAGGCTTTACACAGCTTAACAAATCATCCTGCGCTTTCGCCTTATTTGCTGAAGAACGCAGCCTCTGGCTACACTGTTCTTACAGGAAGTGATTATAAAGGCAGGACCTATCTTGTCAGTCTCAATGCACACAGTCAACTCAACTACATTATGAGTGTAGTACACATTACCTAAATGGCACCCTATTCCTTATGTAGACCTCTACTACCCCATAGGCCTTGGCCAAAAGTAATACACTGAATAGGGAATAGGATGACATTTGAAACATGACAAAAATACTAGCTAACCACTCACAACACATACGTCTCTGGATTCAATCAATGCTAAATGGTGAACCACAGTTTACACACACAGATTTTTTTTGTTGAAAATGAGTTACCATTTGAAGACATACAACCGATTCTCTATATCAAAAGGCTGCTGTGAGACACTCCCAAATAAAATTATAGTTATTTGATACAAACTACCGTTTAAGCATCTGTGAAATTACATTAGAAATATACGTACATAGACTACCACATATTGACTGACATGGTCCATTTTAGACTAAACGTTACCCCAGGGAGAGACACTCGGTGGCCAAGAGCCCAGGCCTTCCAACCAATCCACTTTGGACAATGGAGGCAACAATGTTACAATGTCTGTAACAACTCTTGACACGATATACATCCACTTCAAAAAACGTTAAGTTACATCATGGCATAGGGGGCTACATTTTATAGTAGACTAACGTAAAATGTCAGCTTCAAATTTCAGCTATGGTAACGAAGGAAGGCCTGCTCTGATATCTTGTCTTCTACATTCCCTCCAGACAATGGGGGACAAACAAACAATGTCTACCAACCAAAATGCGTCCAAATGTAATGATACGGGCCTAAAACTGAACAATGTAGTAATTTACCTTGGCAGGCTACAGATAAACACAAAAAAATGCCGATGTAAGCCAATTTGATACGAGTGAATTCACATAGCCATTCGGTTTTTCGTCGCCCCATCCGGCCGCCGCTATCCCCACCCAAAGTTCCCCAACTCATTCCTCATCATACCCTTTGTCGAATCCCTTGAACATTTCAGTAGCCTATACAATCTTGGCATAGCCTAACCAGATATGCTGGACAATCATTTGAGAAAATAAAGTATAGAATCTTACCTTGACTCGTGTTTTTGTCTTTGTTTATAATATCAGAGCAGCATTTACTGAGAAAAAAAAAAGTATCCCGTGCGCTTTTTCTAGAGAAAAAAAACGGTTATTCACGAAAGGAAATACCGCAAAGTGTCAGTGATGTGCCTTATCCTTTTAAAATTATGCTTGCCCCGTTCAAGATACAAAAAAGTCGAGGAAAAGCAGAATGTAAATTATTTTACTAGGGGCAGCTCGCCCGAACACGTTACAATAGATCCTCAGTCTAGGGCGAAATATTTTTTTCCTTCAACAAAGTGGACGACGAATTACAGTCACTTCTTCTTGTCTAGGACCGCCCACACAGGAAATACCGACTCTACTTGGAGGGCAATGGAGCAGACCTGTGAACCCTTCTATTCCTAAATAACATTACTGACCCTGACCACTTCATACACACACGCAGTCTGGTTTTACTAACCTTGTAGGGACACACAATTGATTGCCATTCAAATTCCTACTTGCCATTCAAAACCCTAACCATTAACCTAACCCTAACCCCAAAACCTATCCTTAACCCTAAAAGTAAAACACCCTAGGAATAGCCTTTTTCCGGCAAAATGTCCCCGTTGGTAAAAAAATTAATAATTGACTATTCTTGTGGGGAGTTCAGGTCCTCACAAGTAAAGTTAAACATGTCCCACACACACACACACACACACACACACACACACACACACACACACACTGTAATTTGTTTAGATACAAAGTTGTATTTACTCAGATAAGGATGGTTTAATATATGACACACACGTTATAACTTGTCTGGAAGGCTTCCGGTCCTACCTACTGATAACTGCTGTTACTAAGTGATGATTCAACGCTCTTACCTCAGAAAGAGAGCAGACATTCTGGAGATCAAACGTGAGACTATACTCTCAAACACAATTTTTTGGGAGATGCTTGTGTTTAATTAAACTACAAAAATTGAATTTTGCTCAGTGAAAAACAATAGTAAACTCCTCCTGAGAGACACTGTAGTTTAGTGAAACCACTATTGGGTTGTTTATGTGATCAGTGAAACAGGAAGCTTTAGTGACCCTCTTGTTTACTTGGCAGAGCATTGTTTGTTTGTAAGACAACATCATTTATGCTATCTTACTTTGAGTCTGCTAAATAAGTTTGCTCCCTTTTTTCATAAAAATGCGCGCGCATGACTGTAAGTCACTCGCTTTGGATAAATGGGTCTGCTAAGTGAAATATATTATAATATATTATAAAAGAGTTACAATGTATTTTCTAGGTGGTGTAAACTGAAAAACAAGACAAGACATATCACTGACACTGAGTAGGGCTCTGCGTAATATATGTTTAATTTATTTATTCCTCTGTTAAACATTATTATAAAAGATATGATGTGTTCTTGGAATGAGTGTGTGTGCATAGTCAAATGAGAACAGTGACGATAAGCTTAGTGGCATATCCTCAAAAAGGGCTTCCACTTTTGAGATACTCCTACCCAACGTATAACAAAGCACAACCATGTTTCCATATCTCTAAGTTATCCCATATATGAAATGGACAGTTGTATAACAATGTTTTACTGCAAAAGTGGTTAAATTGATAGATATTGTATCCCAAAATTGCAAGTAGTCAGTTGTCTGCTCTACATACACAAACAAACAACATTAGGATATTTTAATATATAGACCTGTAAGCACACAGATACAATCGTCAGAAATATAAACTCTGAATATTTATGATGAATGTAAACTTCACTTTTTGGTTGCTGTTAAATAGACAAACTGCTATAATTCACTGCTGCCTCAATCAAATCAATCAATCAAATGTATTTATTAAGCCCTTTTTACATCAGCAGATGTCACAAAGTGCTTCTACAGAATCCCAGCCTAAAACCCCAAACAGCAAGCAATGCAGATGTAGAAGCACGGTGGCTAGGAAAAACTCCCTGTATGGTCCTGCCTGACAAAAATGCATACAGTTGTTTGATCTTGTGACTAAGGTAATCAGCTCTAAGGCAAGTGGGCTCAGACACTGTCATTTTTTCCAGTCTAAGGTGGATTTTATACAGTATGTTTAGCCCCTACTCTTGCAATTATGTTAGGCCAAAATGCCATCTGCAAATTGCTGGCATACATTACCTCATTTGCAACCTATTTCGCTACCAACCATGGCTGGCTAGCCCATGTGACACCTGAACTGGTCACGCATGTGAAGTATGAGCTTTCATGTTGAGGTGACTCATGCATTGGTCTTGGAAACTACAGTAATCCCAACACGGACATATGCCCCATTTATGGCAAACAAGAGGTGCCTTAGAATGGTAAAACTTGCAGTATGTAATCATCTATGGTGGATGGGGATTGACTGTGAGATAGTGGTCTTTGTGCATCATACTTGATCTGCTCCACCTCCTCTGCAACCCTTTTACTGTCCATCAAAGCCCAGGGATCCTCATCAAATGTATATGTGTGTGTATCTGTACTATGTCCCTCATAACCAATGCTTCTTAGTCATAGTCTATGACCTAGCTACACTCTAACTAACTTCTAAGTAACCCTCACAGGTTATGTCACTCTCCAGCTGGGCGTGCCCCAGTCCATAATCAATGCCAACCAACCACAGTTAATATCGGCCAAATTATCATCCTACCGGACTTCCAAAGGAATATGACCTGAAGGACTTCTGGCCACATTCAACATAATAAACTCCACCCACAGGCCAATTAGGCGTTGGAAAGATCTAAAGGCAAGTCTGTCTGTGACAGCCCTTTCACAGACTTTCCTTCACAACCAGACAACCAACTATCCCTCCATTACTATCCCTCCATTACTATCCCTCCATTATTCAGGCTGGGATAACATTCCAGTTAGTCAATGGGTCTCATTTGGTACGCAAGCTGCATCTGTTGACTGCCTGTACTGAATTGTAGAAATGAAAACGGATCACCCCACAGCTCATTATTCTGCACTGTTAGAGTTAAGTGGGTGTGTCACAATATCGACAGTATAAATGTAACCGCGTTTGCAGTCAAATATTTTTACACAACCATTCATTTCATTCATGGGAGACCTTAGAGATATGGTAAAACGTGGTTGTGTTTCGTTATACCTCGGGTAGGGGTATCTATAAATGTTGGGGGCCTTGCCACTTGCCTAGATCTGCACACATTTAGACATTGTGTCATCAACCAATGACTGCACAGCTGCTGTTGTGCATACTTGAGCCCCCCCTGTGGCTAAATAACACTCACATGAAGCAACAGGGATCTCTCCCCCAAATCATCAGCCACTCATCTAGTACCTCCTAATTACCATCCCATAATGAATACATGTTTAACTTAATCAGTGCTAATGTATGAGTCATACATTATAATTCAATTCAATTAGTAAATGATCAATGGATAAGTAATGAGAAATTAATCTAGGTTCCAATTAAGCTGTAAATGAAAGACATTACATAAACACAGACTGATAGTCCTTTATATTCTAATCAATGTATTTGATGATGTTAGGATAATGTTATTGTGCAGCCAAATACTTAGTCACAACCAAAACAACATTTCAAATGTTGCTGTCATATTTGTTTGTCTTTTGTCATTTAAAAATGCCCAATCAGGATATCTGTACTTTGTGTTTAGGTCCTCAGTTCCAGTGCACAAGTTATGTTACTCATTATGTTAAAAACATATGTTGTCTAAACCAGGGAGGAATGTCAGGTCCCACAGAGTGCAGCAAACCCACTAACAGAGAGAAGCACAAGTAGGGCATATTTTGGTAGGCCTGCCCTATCAAGTGGGCTGTGGGAAGTGTGGTTCAAAAGGACATTCTCAGGAAAATGCCTGAACAACCTTTTCCCTGTTTTGGGTTTTGAGGTCAGCCTTACATTGCTGTACATACAGCATTCTGTGCTGTCTTTGCTGTGTAATGGTGAAAGAATAAAGCCTTTATTAAGTATAGCTCTATGGTGATATTAAGTATAGCTCTACGGTGATATTAAGTATAGCTCTATGGTGATATTAAGTATAGCTCTACGGTGATATTAAGTATAGCTCTACGGTGATATTAAGTATAGCTCTATGGTGATATTAAGTATAGCTCTACGGTGATATTAAGTATAGCTCTATGGTGATATTAAGTATAGCTCTACGGTGATATTAAGTATAGCTCTATGGTGATATTAAGTATAGCTCTATGGTGATATTAAGTATAGCTCTATGGTGATATTAAGTATAGCTCTATGGTGATATTAAGTATAGCTCTATGGTGATATTAAGTATAGCTCTATGGTGATATTAAGTATAGCTCTATGGTGATATTAAGTATAGCTCTATGGTGATATTAAGTATAGCTCTATGGTGATATTAAGTATAGCTCTATGGTGATATTAAGTATAGCTCTATGGTGATATTAAGTATAGCTCTATGGTGATATTAAGTATAGCTCTATGGTGATATTAAGTATAGCTCTACGGTGATATTAAGTATAGCTCTACGGTGATATTAAGTATAGCTCTACGGTGATATTAAGTATAGCTCTACGGTGATATTAAGTATAGCTCTACGGTGATATTAAGTATAGCTCTACGGTGATATTAAGTATAGCTCTATGGTGATATTAAGTATAGCTCTATGGTGATATTAAGTATAGCTCTATGGTGATATTAAGTATAGCTCTATGCCTGATAGCTCTATGGGGGTGATGGCACTTAATCATGGTGGCTTTCTCAGGAAACCTCATCCTAACCATGCAAGTCTTCGCACATGGTATCTCTACCTGCAACAGCTGAACTTTACAGGAACTGAGTAGCGCTGGTAATTTACTTTATTTGATCATGTATGCCCTAATCTACTGAATGAGAAACGGAGTGATGATGCTCTTGATTTGTTGCCATTGATTTGGGGGAGGTCATGCTACAGCCGTTGCAATACAAAGCGTTTTATACAACACTGTCCTCCAGTGTTCAATGTGGAGATTACACAGGCCACACGAGAAAGAGACAAGTCCGGGTAGATGGGGCAAATCCTGACTTCAATTTAAGTCTAATTTATATTGGATTCAATCCATATCGCAGAAGTATTGTGGAAGATCCGCGTTATAGCGCAATTGAAATTTAAAGGCAATGTTCCCGCGTCCGCGGAGACTGCATTCACGGTAAATGTTGCATATGTCGGCTCATTATGAAATTACCTTTACATTTGTGGATTTTTTGCGATATTGATTGAATCCAGATCTAACAGGGGATTTCCACTATCAGCTTTAAATCATATAGCCACGCTAGCTTCACCCTCATGTGGGGTGCAAGCAAACAAAAAGCATGCTAGGTACTGTTAGGTATCAACAGCCAATCCAGCAGAGGCTGGAAGCCAAAGGGATTGGTCAATGGCAGAGTATTTGCATAAAATTCAGCCATCCTCAATTTTGGCCCTGTTCGCGCCCTCGCTCACTTCGCTTCCCTCTATTGAAAATGAAAGGATTTCGATGTTTCAACGTCCCTTGTCGTCTGCTATGGAAACCCACTGTAAATATAAATTAGATGTAAATGGAAGTTAGGATTTGCCCCTTATCTTTGAGCTGAACCCACTTGAAAGAATGAATCTTATTCAAACATTTATTTGATCCAATTCTTTGGAAAGTAGTAGTCATTGATCAGTCAGAGACAACATAGGTATTGAAGCTGACCAGGGAGTCAAATGGCACCATATTCCCTACATAGTGCACTACTTTTGACTAGAGCCCTATGGGCCCTGGACAAAGGTATTGCACAGTATAGGGAATGCGGACATTTGGGTCCAAGTATAGAAACATAATTACCTCAGTCAATAAGGCCTTAACTGCTTAATCATTTTTTCTTTTCTTTTTTTTATATCTGGGATGGCAAATTACATTTAGCAGTATTGAAAAAAAAAAACATTTTGTAGAAAAAAATGGCACAGACATTTGTGACAGTACAAAAACACAAGGTGATATAACATACCAACTAAATATAAACATTACGTAAGTAAAGAGACGTGTATAGCTTTTTCAATAATGAAAAACATCTCCATAATTGTACATTTCAGAATTATATCATGTCATCTGAAACCATATAAAATAGTTATCTGTAACACTGTCTTATCCTTCTCTCGCTTTCTCTCTCTCTTTTTTTCACAAAACAATATCATAAACAACACAAAGATCTTTTAAATATATCAGTGCAACATTGTTTTCACATCTAGTGCTGCAGCATCCTTTCCTATTGAAGAGGACCACACCAAAACATTAGGCCCTTACATTTTTGAGTGGTGGAACCATAGAAACAGGAATGACTCATTCTAATTCGAATGATTCTAATCCTATGGAATATGGAATACCATTAAGAGCTCAAAGCAGAACCATGAAGCATCTGTCTAACTAGGTTCCCTGAATGAAGGAAACATGACAGAGGCGAAACATAGAAGCTCAAATAGACCCCGGCTGAAGGAATAAACGGTATAGCTATATTACATCCATTTATTGAACCTTGGATCCATGTTTTCGCTGTTTTATATAGTACATCGTTTTTCATGAACTCTTTACGTTAGCGTTCAATACAGACAAAAGGAGAGCACATAGGATGTAAGCTACAGTACATGAAAACAGCATGGCAGAAGAGTATCTTTCATTCCAGCAAGGTCCATCATTCTACCATAGACATGTAGGGCCAGTTCCCCAGAACCCAAATTAAGCCTTGTCCAGGACTAAAAAGCATTCTCAAAGAGATTCTTAATCTGTGTCTGGGAAACTGGCCCAAGTATTGTCATAGCAGTGGCATACATTTTTTTCTCTCCTAGAGATGCTTCACCCCCTCCAGTCTGTCGTCTGGTTGCGTCCCAAATGCCACACTATTCCCTATATAGTGCACTACTATTGATCAGGGAATAGGGTGTCATTTCAGACAGCCGATGGGCTCCTCACTCTCTTCTTGTAGCGAACATAACCATTGGCCATAATAACGCACTCTTTTTCCAGGCAGCATTGTGAGAGCACCAATGGAACATAACAACACAAAATACCCATTAAATACATGATGACATCCAGACAACATCACCTATGATACAGAGAGCACAAAGAAAGGATACTGCAGCAGTTTGTATTTTTTTTTTATATAAAAGGCCGCTCAAATATATTAAAACCTATGTACAATAAGTTGGATGTGTCATGTACTATGGGGATGGCATGAAGTCCTGCCAATCAGACTCTACCAGCCGATGGCTACGCACTCTTATGATCAGAACAGAATCAGACTCTACCAGCCGATGCTTATACATAATTATGTACAGAACAGAATCAGACTCTACCAGTGGATGCCTATGTACTGCTGTGATCAGAACAGAATCAGACTCTACCAGTGGATGCCTATGCCTACTGCTATGAACAGAATCAGTAGAGAAAAGGCAACACAAACTTTCAAAAGGCACTGTCGGAACTAGACACAGGTCTAGGGCCAGGGCAAGCACCCCTCTGGACACACACGCACACGCGCACGCACACACGCGCACGCGCACGCACACACACACACACACACACACGCACACACACGCACACGCACACACACACACACACACACGCACACAAGCACAAGCACACAAGCACACACACACAAGCACATATACTCACACAAAATGCACAAATCGATGCAGACATACAACAGAAACATAACATGGCCAGCTGAATAGCCAGCCGCACGTCAGGATAGTGAATCAAAGTTTTTATGCTCTTTCTTTCTGTGAAACAGTATTGACTTCAGAAGAAAAATGAAAAATCATATATTTTCAGAAGAAAAATAACAAAAACATGATAAATACTTTCATATTAATTGGTCTCAACACCAGCATGATTACATAAAAACAAAGCACGTCACAAAACATCCCAAAAACTAAATCATCCTTTTTGCTGTACACATTTTCTTTATACACAGTGCCCCCTACTGGTAAATTCCTTTCACTGCAGCTCCTGAGAATATCATGACTCGGTCACAACCTCCTACCATCTCTACGGCTGACTGCGTCCAAAATGGCACCCTATCCCCTACATAGTGCACTACAGGGCACCCTATCCCCTACATAGTGCAGTATATATGGAATACGGTGCCGTTTGGGTCCCAACCCTCCGTCCGGTGGTCTAGTTCCTCCAGCTATGAGGCTGCTTGTGCTCCCTTCCCTCAGAGGAAGCTCACGCCTTTAGCTTACGCCTCTGAGTAGCTGTTCTGTGCATTCAGCTTGCTGTCCTTCTTTAGCTTGACTCCGTCCACCAGCTCAAAGTTATAGTTCTCCAGAGCGGACAAGTTCCTGCTGTCGGACATGTGGCCGTGTGAGCAGGCACAGTAAAGGACGACACCACAGATAGCCCCCAGCAAGACCCCCAGAGCGCTCATAGCGATGATGGTGATGAGGATGGGGTCCAGGGTTTTCAGCATGTTGCCTGGGCCACCCAGCTCGCTGTTCTCCACTACCGCTGGGTAGTACGGGTCTATTGCTGAAATGGAGACAGAAAAAAACGACTTTAGTGGCCTGGGGTGGTCTATCAGTTCCTGCCGCTGCCTTCGGAACGCACATGTATGCCAGTGCTGGTGTGGGGGCCTTCTAGCACACCATCTCTCCTCCTTCCTTTCCTGTCTCGCTTCACTTTATTTTTTAAGGATGGAAAGAGCCTTAAAAAAGTATGAACAGCTGGATACATATAGGCTTAGCATAGGTTAGACGTTAGGAGGCTCGTCACCCACAAGCTTTAAAAAAATATTATAACCATGAATGAGCACTGAGGTAGTGTACTTACGGAATATGCAGATCTCTGTTGGCTGGGACGTAGGAGCCTCTGGTATATCTGGATCTAAAGGGGGAAAAACAACACCCATCCAAAATGGCCACGTTATTTGAGTTGTTACACATCTTAAGCAGGATCAGAAGTGTAATAAAGCACCAAAACTAGAGAGCAAAGAGGGTTGCAAAATTCCGCTAACTTTCCCAAATGTTTCAGTTTTTCCAGAAATCCTGGTTGGAGGAATCCGTATTTCCTGCTTATTTCCTACTAATTCCCTCCTGATTCCAGGAATATTCCAACCAGGCTGTGCAGCCCTCGCAAAGAGTTATAGGCCAGGGCAGTGACACTTACCCTTACACTCCTCTGTTGTGAGTCCATCCAGGATCTTGATATTGTCCAGCGCGATATGTCCTGTGCTCCTGTCTCCCACTCCCTCAATCACCACCTAGCAACAACAACACAAACATATACGTGAAATACTGCTATATAATGCATTACTTCTGACCACAGGGCCCATATAAAGTCATTACTTCTGACTAGGGCCCACATAATGCATTACTTCTGACTAGGGCCCAAATAATGCATTACTTCTGACCATAGGGCCCATATAGTGCATTACTTCTGACTAGGGCCCAAATGGTGCATTACAAGGGAATGTGGTGCCATTTGGAACCTAACCAAGGTCTAACAGGCTCATGACCAAGGTCTAGCCTTTACCTTATAGGGTTTGTTAGAGTGGGGCACCAGCACTCGTCCCTCCCTCCATCGGCTGCCCTGGTGTCCACTGACAGTCCAGAGCAGTGCCTCAGCCCGTCCCTCCTCTGTCTCCCTGCTCTGTTTGATGTGCAGGGTGCCAGCGTGCTCCCCGAACATGTGGTACCAGAAGGACACACACAGGTCTGCGTCAGGGGCGGTGACGGGCAGGCTGGCTAGGCGTGCCACCCTCTCCTCCATCCTCTCCTCTTTTGCCTCCTTCTCCTTCCTTTCGGTCTCAGCAGCCAGCTGCATGTAGATGAAATTTCCTGGACCTCCTTTAGAGGGCAGTAAGAGACAAGCTAAGTAGCTATTTGCTGAGTCCATGTTCATTGTGATAGTCCTTATTTACTACAGTAATATTATTGTGTGTGTGTGTGTGTGTGTCCACATGCACTCTGTGTCGTGTGTGTGCACTCTGTGTTGTGTGTGTGTGTGTGTGTGTGTGTGTGTGTCTGTGTGTGTGTGTGTGTGTGTGTGTGTGTGTGTCTGTGTGTGTGTGTGTGTGTGTGTGTGTGTGTGTGTGTGTGTGTGTGTGTGTGTGTGTGTATATGCATTCTCTGTCCTCTCACCTGTGTGATCTAGGTTGGGTCCTTTGTGGACTGTAGGGGCCCCGCTGGTCTGAATCATCCACCCAGCACCAGCATCCGTCTCCAGTGTCCAGCCGCAGAACGATGGGTTGTCCGCCCAGCCAAAGTCACACGCAAACCACAGGTACTCTGGAAAAGAGGTCGACCTTGTAAGTAACCTAGCTCGTTTCCTCTGGCTGTAACTATTATTGACTTAATATTACACAACGTGAATAGAGAGTGAGGTAACGAAGTATCAACGTGTAATTTATCATTTCCCTCTAACAAATAAAATATATGAAAATACTTTTGAACAGCTGAAGAAGCAAGCACACCATTTTTCTTCAGGAAAATTACAATTTCTGACAGTAACTTGAAGGCACTCAAACTTAGATACAATATTTCATATTAAACAAAAGACAGATTCACAGATCCATGTGTTTAGTACCAGGAGAAGGAAGAGTGAAGGGATCTTCCAGAGAGAAGGAAGAGTGCCACGAACAGAACAGTAATGAAGACTAAACCATTTCCAGAATGTACACCTCAAAAAACGTGTTTTTCATCCCCTCTATGCCAGCTACAAATGGGCCCCTATTCCCTATATAGTGCACTACTTTTGATCAGAGCCCAATGGGCCCTGGTCAAAAGTAGTGCAATATAAAGGGAATTATGGGCTATTTGGGACAAAACATAACATGGTGGCAGTGGTTAATCACAGCATCCAAATTAGTGCTACAGCTATGAGTAAAAATAATGCTTTACTATTGCAGATAGATTGTGGCTTCTATCAATCTTTTGTCTGCATCATTTTCAATCCCCCATATACATGTTGAGGTCAATTATTTTAAATATATTTTCCTTCTTTTTTATTTTCCCCTAACCCTACCACCCCTCCCCTAATTGGAGTAAACTAATAAACAATCATACTCAGGCTTCTACTTCCAACTTATACATACTATATACATTTTATGGACACATGTTTGACATTAGCTATCTTTTTTCCCCCTTTTTCTTTATTTTACAAAGAATGTTTCTTTTGTTGTCAGACGTTGTTGCAGTAGTCAGATTAGAACTAACTGTTGTTGTACCCTCTGGTTGTTGTCATATGACTCTTTTGCTCAGTTAATTGAGACTCAAGGCTCCTTTTTTCTGTTTCTGCAGTTATGTTTTTCCATCTCAAGGCCAAACACTGGCTGTGTTCCAAATGGCACCCTATTTATTTTAGAGCGCACTACATTAGACCAGGACCCAGCACTGGTCAACAGCACACATAGATCTGGCAACATCTCTGTAGTTTGGATGACATCAATTATATAGGCATTGTGTCAAGAAGCAGTGCGGCTTGGTTGGGTTTTGTTTCAGAGGACGCATGGCTCTCGACCTTCACCTCTCCCGAGTCCGTACGGGAGTTGCAGCGATGAGACAAGACTGTAACTACTACCCATTGGGGAGAAAAAAGGGGATGAAAATACAAAAAAAGACAAAAAAAATAAAATAATACGCATTGAGAAAAAAAGACATTAAAAAAAGATAGATCTACCATCCTGTTCTGTATTTCATGTCAAAATCCAACCATGATTATCTGCCTCATGTGCTTTATAGACAGACAATAAAAGAGAGACGGAGAGAGGGATGGATGCATGAACGGATGGGTGGAGTACATGAGCCGGTAGTTTATGGACATTCTCACCTGGTATGCGGTCTCCCTCCATGATAGGGTCTGCCACTGTGGTGTCACCTGTCAGACACAGATGGGCACAGTCAGGGGGGTTCATGGATCAGAGGGTGGGTCAAACCCCCAGTCAGGGATACAAACACAAATGATGGATAGATAGATCAGATATATTAGATAGATAGATATTTGGATCCCCATTAGCAATTGCATAAGCAGGAGCTATTCTTCCTAGGGTCCACCAAAAAATACAAAACATGAATACACAAGGACAGTAACACAAATGTAAAATACAACGATATACAAACAATAAATCCTCTAGGGTAGGGTAGAGAAGAGTGAGAGAGATGTGATGAGGATGGATAGATAGAGAAAGGGTGGGCATGAGAAGGAGAGTGGGATGACGAGAGAGAACAAGGGAGGTTGGTGGTCAGCACCTGTTGTGTCGTAGTCCTCCCCTCCTGTTCCTGTTCCTGTTCCACTGTGACAGCTGGCCTGCTCGTCGTCACACTCTTCTGACGTCGGTGCGGGCGTGGTCACAGACGCGGTCGTGGTGGCAGCGAACGTGGTTTCAGCAAACGTGATCGCTACAGGCGTGGTTGGTGGGAGAGTTGTGGGTTCTGGAGAGGGAAAGAGAGAGGAGAGAGTGAGGGGGTGGAGAGAGAGAGAGAGAGAGAGATAGAGAGAGAGAGAGAGAGAGAGGAATCCTTCAGGGAAATGATACCTCTGCTGTTTGGTTATAGTAAGCAGCCAGTTTACAGGTCAACGTTTGTGATTGGATTAGGGGATATGGCCGTTTGTTTGATTTTAGATGATGATGACACTGACATGGTGAAACCAAGCAGGCTTCCAGGGCACATGGTCTGGGTGGAGATAGGAAACGATCCGGTAACATGAGACTGTGGAGAGAGGCTGGTTGCTCCTGGTAGCAAGATCGATACAGAAAGTCGGAGTGTGGAGAGCCAAGTGTGGAGAGCCTGGTAGCTGCAGAGGGGTTGGAATCAAGGTGTGAAGGAGAATTGGGAATATAATTAGAGTAGATTGCTCATAGTGGATTTCCCGATGCGGCCCTGTGAGTGTGAGTGTGTGCTTGTTCCCAAGTTAGTGTGTGTTCGGATGCTCTCATGCTCTCTCTTTGATGTGGAGATCATATTGATTTGAGACAGATAAAGGGAGCCACCACACTCCCTCTCCTCTTTTTTCCACCTCTTCTCCCCTCCTCTCCTCTTTTTTCCACCTCTTCTCCCCTCCTTTCCTCTTTTTTCCACCTCCTCTCCCCTCCTCTCCCGTCCGCTACCCCACCGTCTGGCCTGTACTAACTGATCCTCATCTTCCTCCCTACTAAGGTAACCAGACACCCCATACCAGACCTAGATATCCCCAACCCGCAGCCACTCACTCTCCCACCCCCACTCCCAATCCCACCTCACCCCCACCTCATCCCCACTCCCACCTCGCCGTCCCACTGTGACTGTTCCTCCCCCCTCCAGCCCAGAGTCAGTGCAATCTGCCCTGGCAGGCGACAGCCTTTCATGTCTTAACCCTCCCACATAACACACTGACTGACAGGTAGGGTACACAGTGTCATCAAGCAGAAAAGTCTACACAACTACTCCCCCTACTGCCCAAGGCTTGTCACTCACCCAGGTCTCAGGTCTGTAGCGAGGAGTAGGTGAGTGAAGCCTATCTGGGATTCCATCTGAGGCCACTATGATTGATGTCTAACTCTAGACCCTGTCTCAGGAGTCCTTTAATCCTAATACTGTACTGCTCGGGCGGCTCCAGAGTGGCACAGCGGTCTAAGGCACGGCATCTCAGTGCTAGAGGCGTCACTACAGACACCCTGGTTCGATTTCAGGCTGTATCACAACCGGCCGTGATTGGGAGTCCCATAGGGCTGCGCACAATTGACCCAGCGTCGTCTGGGTTAGGTTTTGACCGGGGTAGGCCGTCATTATAAATAAGAATTTGTTCTTAACTGACTTGCCTAGTTAAATAAAGGTTAAATAATTATTATTCTTTTTATTTATTTTTAAATAACGCTAGTCTGGTCCAAGATCTGTTTGTTCACTCTGTTGCTGTCATTGTTAAGCCAAACGTGTGTGTGTGAGATGTTTGCACTATCTCACCCTGGATCTCACAGCCCAGCAGCTCCAGTCTGAGGCCCAGGCCCTCGGGGGTGGCTCTCTCTGGGTAAACCCTGAGGAAGCGAGTCAGCAGAGGGCCCAGCGTACGCAGCTCTGGGGTGTCATGGTTCTGGTTCCCAATGAAGATCTAGAAGAGAGCCAGGAGAAAAGGAACGTTTGTTAGTTAGGATTCACACAAATGCATGCACGCAAACATACACACACACACACACACCTTGAGGCTCCAGTCTATTGAAAAAGAATCCACTTTCTATCAAAACAAAACACATTTCTTTGAAGACCTCTAGGATCTATGAGTTCCTCCTTAATATATTATTTAAAGCGAGAGGACATGTGAAAATGGTTAGCCCATGCTGTGAGCAGGTAGTGGGAGTCCGGGACACCAGGCCTGCTACCACCATGGTGCCAGGCCCTAGGTTCTTATGTTTCCCTCTAAAACGCTCAATCAAAGTGAAGCCTGGTGTGACATTTTGAAAAACATTCTCCCTGCCTCCCAAATGGCTCACTATTCCCTATATAGTGCACTACTTTTGACCAGAGTAGTACACTATATAGGGAATAGGGTTCCATTTGAGATGCTACCGGGATGTATGGCTGAAGCCACTGAAATAGACTTCCTCTCCGTTCGTCTTTGAAGATTGGAGGCTGGAAAGGAGCTTTATAAAAAGACACAGGAAACAGGGCAGGGGGATATCTAGGGCGTCATCCCAAATAGCACCCTATTCTCTATGCTGTAAACTACTTTGGACAAGAGGCCTATGGGCCCTCGTCCAAAGTAGGGCACTACATAGGGAACAGGGTGCCATTTGGGACACAAATAAGATCTTCCTCTGTCTGCCATAAATCAGGAGTCCCACCATCTGGAATAGATGGATGTTCAATGTCTTGTGACCGTGACAGGGAGTACGGAGAGTACTGCTGGATATTTGGACTAGCTAGGTGCTGATGGCTTCCACACACTGACATGTCATCTTTGACTTGATCAACAGGACATGTTGCGCTCTTGTCAACATCAATCTTGGCAACATCCTATATGATCGGAATTATTTTCTATTGATCAGTGGGTCTCTGTGGGAGGAGGTGAATTCCAAAACATGAATTCCCTGGCTGCTTCCCTTACCCTAGGCTTGGCGTCGTTGTCTTCATTCACCATGGTCCAGTCAGAGCCGTTGCTGCTGTAACCCACCTTGAACCTCTTCATGAACACATTCTTGTCTCTATAGAATAAAAATACAACTTTAT